>NW_026575091.1:0-230000 GCF_905146905.1 Nyctereutes procyonoides
TGGCGCAGCAGTTTAGCACCTGCCTTTGGCCCAGGGCGTGATCCTGGAGACCCAGGATCGAATCCCATATTGGGCCCCCAGTGCATGGAGCCTGCTTCTCCCTATGCCTATGTCTCTGCCTCTGTGTGTGTGTGTGTGTGTGTGTGTGACTATCATAAATAAAAAATAATTGTGAGACAAGATTCCATCAAAATCCTAGAGGACAACACAGGCAACACCCTTTTTGAACTCGGTCACAGTAACTTCTTGCAAGATACATCCACGAAGGCAAAAGAAACAAAAGCAAAAATGAACTATTGGGACTTCATCAAGATAAGAAGCTTTTGCACAGCAAAGGATAAAGTCAACAGAATTAAAAGACAACCTACAGAATGGGAGAAGATATTTCCAAATGACGTATCAGATAAAGGGCTAGTTTCCCAAATCTATAAAGAACTTCTTAAACTCAACAGCAAAGAAACAAACAATCCAATCATGAAATGGGAAAAAGACATGAACAGAAATCTCACAGAGAAAGACATCGACATGGCCAACATGCACCTGAGAAAATGGTCTGCATCACTTGCCATCAGGGAAATACAAATCAAAACCACAATGAGATACCACCTCACACCAGTGAGAATGGGGAAAATTAACAAGGCAGGAAACCACAAATGTTGGAGAGGATGCGGAGAAAGGGGAACCCTCTTGCACTGTTGGTGGGAATGTGAACTGGCGCAGCCACTCTGGAAAACTGTGTGGAGGTTCCCCAAAGAGTTAAAAATAGATCTGCCCTATGACCTAGCAATTGCACTGCTGGGGATTTACCCCAAAGATACAGATGCAATGAAATGCCAGGACACCTGCACCCTGATGTTTTTAGAAGCCATGTCCACAATAGCCACACTGTGGAAGGAGCCTGGGTGTCCATCGAAAGATCATGGATAAAGAAGATGTGGTTTATTTATACAATGGGATATTACTCAGTCACTAGAAATGACTAATAGCCACTAATAGCTTCAACGTGGATGGAACTAGAGGGTATCATGCTGAGTGATATAAGTCAATCAGAGAAGGACAAACATCATATGGTCTCATTCATTTGGGGAATATAAATAATAGTGAAAGGGAATAGGAGGGAAGAGAGAAGAAATGGGTAGGAAATATCAGAAAGGGAGATAGAACATGAAGACTCCTAACTCTGGGAAACGAACTAGGGGTGGTGGAAGTGGATGAGGGCGGCGGTTGGGGGTGGATGGCTGACGGGCACTGAGGTGTACACTTGATGGGATGAGCACTGGATGTTATTCTGTATGTTGGCAAATTGAACACCAATAAAAAATAAATTTATTATTAAAAAACTGGAAGAAATAACTGATGAGCTCAGGAAAAATCAGGAGATAATATCAGCAAATAGATAGTTTATCCAAACTAACAACAAATTACCTATACAATATTAACAAAGTAATCTGCTTTATGCTGGTATCAAAAATAAATATTTACTATTAAAATTACTAAGGGGATAAAATATTCTATTGAAAATGACCTATATTGGTGAAACCCTTTTGAAAATGCACCCAAAATGCAAAGATAACTCTGTTTATACATTAGATCTTCATATAGTCATAATGCCATCTACACAAATTGCTATAGAATTGTGGTGCAACACATGTGCTGACTTTTAAAGACTCTAATGTAAGTCTGGAGCTGGTTATATAGTCAAAGGACATGCAAATAGAATCTTCTCTTTGCTGATTAAACCAGCCCAACCCTGACCCAGCAGCTGGGAGTGGAGCCACAGCCCCAGGATCCCCAGGTGAGGCCATTCAGGGATCAGGACAGAACTCAGAGGTCATCATGGAGTCTGTGCTCGGCTTGGTTTTCCTTGTCGCTATTTTAAAAGGTAACTCATGGAGAACAAGAGACCTTGAGTTTGTGAGTGGAGGTGAGTAAGAAACAGGGGATGTGGGATCGTTTCCTTACCAGGATGTCTTGTGTCTGCAGGTGTCCAGGGTGAGGTGCAGCTGGTGGAGTCTGGGGGAGACCTGGTGAAGCCTGGGGGGTCCCTGAGACTCTCCTGTGTGGCCTCTGGATTCACCTTCAGTAGCTACTACATGAGCTGGGTCCGCCAGGCTCCAGGGAAGGGGCTGCAGTGGGTCGCATTGATTTATTCTAGTGGAAGTAGCACATACTACGCAGACGCTGTGAAGGGCCGATTCACCATCTCCAGAGACAACGCCAAGAACACGCTGTATCTGCAGATGAACAGCCTGAGAGCCGAGGACACGGCCGTGTATTACTGTGCGAGGACACAGTGAGGGGACCTCAGTGTGAGCCCAGACACAAACCTCCCTGTGGAAGGGGATCGGGACCACCAGGGGGTGCACACTCCTCACCACTTCTGTCTTGAAGGCCCAGGAGCAGGTGCAGGTGGAGGTTGTGGGCAGGTTTCCTGTTGGGGTCAGGGCTTCCTCTCCATGGAGCAGTTTCCCTGAGAGAGCCTCTCTAGGTACTGGATATTTTTACCTATTCAGTCTCTAACTTACAATCTTTGTTGTCATAGAAAGAGAAATATAGTAACGTCCACAAATGGCAGTTTCTGATTTGGAAACTTTGTGGGATTTAGTCAACAACTCTTCTTAAATGCACAAGGACATATTTGCTTAAACTTTCCCTAAATATCAGTTTATCACCCATTTCTCCATGTACTGCAACTTTTCCTTTTTAAGAATCCAAGCTGCACACATGGTACATGAAATAACCACTCAGCTCAGTGTGCAAGGTTTTTAGAAACCACATAAACTACATGCTGGTCATGACACTACAAGGGGGTCAAAAATCAAAAGGAGAGAAAATGGACTGCAGTTGTGACCTCAGTCTTGAATCACACTGACAAAAACAATATTAGCTTCAACCTGGGAAAACAAGAGACCCCAAGAAGTGAGTTGTGAGGATGTGTAGTGAAGGCCCCCACACACACACACACAGACACAGGAGAGTACAAACCTTTATCACCTTCATCATCGGGTCTGTTGAGAGCAGGTCAGGCCTCTCAGCACGTCATAAGTGCTTGGATTTGGGAAGGACACTGGCTCATGGTGTGTGTTGTGGGTCAGTGGTACGGATGAGGTCCTGCTCCAGGAGGGGCTTGTGTGGAATCAGTGTCCCACCTGCATCAAAGGAGGGAATTCAATGGTTCCTGCGGGATTTCTCATGAGTGGGGCAGGAGGAGAAGAGGGAGGACTGGTGATCACAGAAGTTAGCAGGTACCACTCAAAGATATTGTGTGATGACAAATTCAACTAAACTATTATGAAAACTGGAGAGAACAAAAGTGGAGGAAGACTTTCCACCTGCAAGGAATAACTCATGGAATCTTCAGGTGTAGATATCAGCTCACTGTGTGTGACCTCTGCCATCCCCATGTTGGACCCTAACGCTCTTGTGATGGGAGGAGGAGGAGCATTTAGTTCAGGAGGTGCAGCCCTTGATGTGATCAGGTTCCTTATACATCAGAACTGGGAAATCTCCCTGACCCAGGCCCCATGCGAGATGACAGGAAAGGACAGGCTAGGACGTGGGTGCTTCCAGGCACCACATATGCCTGCATCTGGACCTTAGACTTCCCAGACTCCAGAACTGTGATAATGAGTGTCTGTAGTTTAATCCACCCAGTCTGGCAGTGTAGTGACACCACCCAGACACATTAAAACAGGGTCACATCTCTTTTTTGTCCTTTACAACCTGGTCCCAGTGAAACAGTGAGGTTATGACAAAATAGCAGGAAACCCACACCCAGACTCACTGTCCTCAGCCACCTTCCATGTTCCTGTGCTTAGTAGCTCTGCATCATGTTGGTGCCACACATTCCACCTACAATCCTTGGGTTCTTTAGACACATTAGTATCCTGGGATTCCTGCCTCTTTACCACCTGAGGAGCTTTAACCCAGGCACATCCCCATGGAAGCAGACATCTAAAAGGTCAGATTTTCCTGTCTGCTGGTCATAATACTATACAGAATATTCTGGATCAGCCTCTCTCCCTGCTTTCATCACCACAGCTATATCTCCCCATGACAACATCCACACCTCCTATGTTCAAAAGGAGGTTGATTTTCCACCTGTGGACTTGCAGTTTTTGTTCTCTCAGGCCTCTGACTGATTTCATGGGTGATCAGAATGATTCGATAACTACCTATCATGTTCCAGGAACGAGACAAGCTCAGGGACCCTGGTCCAGCATCTTAACTCCTCCCTCCCAATGCTGTTATAGCAAAGACCGTGTGGGGAATTCCTTCCACTTTATATGCTGAAGATAAAATGGGGATTCTGGAATTTTATGTCAAAATCACCATGTTTATTTCCCTCCAAACTCTTATCTCAGTCCTGTGAATTCATTTTGTGTTTGAGTGTATGTTGTACAATAATTGTATTATTTGCAGTAAGTAATGGTGACATATGTGGTCCATGCACATAATCTCACTAATGAATGACATAGAGAGGAAAGCACCTCTCAACACATGACACAGGCTTTGGGCAGGAGGTCGGGCATCCTTCGCAAGGACAAGAATGTGGGAATATTGTTATCACAACTCTATGTCTTCATGCCATCGAGGTAGATGCACTTTGGATGGTGTGGGCAGCTGGCAGTCTCCCGGATGCACGTGATCCTTTCAGGAACAGAAGTTGCTGGATCTGTAGGCAGAGCAGAAGTCCTGTCTCATTTTGCAGGGTCAAGGGGACTGACCCAAGAAACTCAAATTTGAGGTGGATCAGAGCAGCAAACTGGAATTGAATTCCTTAATCTTGGTTTATTCTCTAAGTCTCTATCCTCCTCTGTGTGTACAAAAGCTAGTTCTAGCTCCTGCTCCAGAATAACAGCTTTATGATGAAGAGGTCACATACGGTGCTGGTTCTGGGTCTTCAGAGAGTGTCTGTGGTATGTGCTGCATGCACTGTGTTGTCCTGTTTTGGCTGCTATTTCTTTCAGGCCAGGCATCTACACAGGCCCTCTTTGCCTGCAGTGGGCAGTGTGTGGTCCCTGGCCAGCAGGTGGTGAGTCTTAACTGGATGTACTCTGCCCTGCTTGTTAAATAAGCCCTGATACCACCTCCACTAGAACTGAGTCCCTGCAGAATTCTCTGGTCAGGAGATGTGGGTGGGCAAGGGTGCAGCCAGTCTGGGAAACCATATGGTGCAACATCAAATAGGTAATAGTAGACCTACCCTATGATCCAGCAACTGCACTATTTACTCTAAGAATACAAAAGTACTGGGCTGCCCAGGTGTCTCAGCCATTGAGCGCATGCCTTCAGCTCAGGTCATGTTCCCAATCTGGGGATTGAGTCTCATATTGGGCTCCTGGGAGGAGCGTGCTTCTCCCTCTATGTCACTGTCTCTTTGCATCTCCCATGAATAAATAAATAAAATCAGTGAAAGTAAAATAATCCTGAGACATCTGGGTGGCTTAGTGGTTGAGCGTCTGCCTTTGGCTCAGGGCATAATCCCAGAATCCAGGGATCGAGTCTCACATCGGGCGTCCTGCATTTAGCCTGCTTCTCCCTCTGCCTAGGTCTCTGACTCTCTCTGTTTGTGTGTGTCTCTCATGAATAAATAAATAAATAAAATCTTTTTTAAAAATGAGAGAATATTCAAAGGAAAACAGGACTATTGACATACTCACTATTATAAAAACGAATATAAAAGCACTGAGGTGGATACTTGACGGGATGAGCACTGGGTGTTATGCTATATGTTGGCAAATTGAACTCCAATAAAAGAATATACAAAAAAAAGTACTATTTCAGAGGGATGTGCATTTATGTTACAGCAGCATTATGTACATTAGCCAAACTATGGAAACAATCCATACATGAATGAAATCTAATCCATGTGCAACTACGGGGATTGAGATAGCAAGTATAATGTTAAGTGAAGTAAATCAGAGTAAGAAAAACACTGTAGGATTTCAGTCATATGTTGAATTTAAGAAAGAAAAAAATGAGCAAAGGAGAAAAAAAACATTGATACATACAGCAAGTAATAGCTCCTTCATTACAGATTACAAGTTGATGGCTACAACATGGGAGATAATTGGGTTATGGTTGACCTGTCAGATGGGGATTAAGGAGTGTATTATTGTGCAGGACACATTGTGAGAACCCACAGCCTGGGAGTGTCAGAAACCCTGTTGAGAGGAGAACTGTGGTGGAGGGCTGAGGAGGTGACAGGGACAAGGATTCTCCTGACCTCAGCACACCAATGTGTCAGGGGTTTAGGACAGAGATAATCTGTCATGTGCACACCATTCTCTCTATGATGGTTTGAAGCAACAGCTACACTGAAGGAATGGTAAAGGTTTAACACTTTGCATCAAGAAAAAAACATTTATTACTTTTTGTGGTGGGGGATATTTGCAATCTCTATATGGTTAGAAGGAGAGAATGCTCCTTGAGGCATCATCTGAGAAGACTTGGGAAGTGTCAGGCTGCAGAGTCTGGGACTATAGATCTGTCTTTATCAAGCATGGGATATATCCCCCCCCCGCCTTTTTTTTTTGAAATTTGACAATGTTCTTGGGGAAAATAAAGGATGTGAGTTCCATGGATAAATTTATCTGTCCCAGTCTCCATGTGAGCACCACAACCATCCCTTTCTCATAGGATACTCATGAATTCATGGTCACAAGTCCTGGGCTGACAGGTGTGCCAGGTTCAGGCTCAGTCTAGGTCACCACATCATTTTTGCTGCCCCCCTTCAGTGCTGTGTTCCTGCAGAGGTTCCTTTTCACACCACCCAGCCAGTGTGTGGTCCTGCCCCTGGGACAGTGATGGTGGTCACCACAAACCTGGGCATTATTGTGTGACCTGGAATGTGACACTGAATACCCAACCTATATTCTTTCCATGACCACACAAAGGGCTCGTGTCTACAGACTTTTATTCCCCTACCATCTGGAGGTCTACCTGAAGTCAGCTCCATCAACTAGAGTCCATGCTTGCAACACCCTTGCAGGTTCCTGGGTGTTCAGACCCTTCCTCCGTGTTTCCAGAGCAGCCGTACTTGCATTTTCATGTTATGATTCTTCTTCCACCTTCACAGAGGAAAGATCATTGAGAACCAGTAGTCACATTACTTCCTTTTTGGGAGCTCACCTCCCTCTATTACCTCTCATAAGAGCATTGACATTACTTGAGGAGCCACCAAGATTCTCCAAAGAGTATTATTTTATTTTCTGTCACTTATGTGCACTTCACACACACTGTTACATGTTTCAGGAGTACATCACAGTGACAGGACAGAATATATGGTGGGCTATGCTCTCGCCCAGGGGCTCCACCATCAGGAAATTATATTAATCTTAGGATGTCTAAATTAATGAGACTCAGAAATGTCCCTTTTACCATGTAATAGAACATTCACAGTTTCCATCCATGATCAGGACACCACAGTCCACCCTGGGAATCCAAGCTCCACATCCAGCCCACGTGCTAATACATTTATCACATCCCTACAGCCCTCGAACCTTCAGCCTAGAAATGCAAAATCTCCAGTCCAAATCTATCTAAATATCTTCCACCCAAATTCCCACATCTCATCATCTCAAACACATGTGGGCAGGACTCAGTGTATGATCACCCTGGGAATGTCTCCTCTAAACCTGAGGATGCATGATTCTAAAAATAATTCTGATTCCAAAATGCCTGGTGGACCTCACAAGGAGCACCAGCTGTAGACCCTCCCAGTGCAGGGATCCCATGGAGAGGATATAGGAGTTGGACATACATTTCTAAGAACAACTTGGAAACAATTAGGTTCTGAGGCCTGGGATTCTCTCTAGTTCTGGAATCTACACTGGGTCTGTCGCTCTTCCCTTGGGGACCTCTATCCCTTTCAGGATCTGTGTCAGTGTGAGGACATGTGTGTTTACCAGCATGCTCTCTGGTCTGAAAATTAAGGGAGACCCATGGCCATCTTACAAGTTATCCTCTCTCTCTCTTCCTGTCAGCCCCACCTAGGTGTGATCCTACCTCTACAACTTCTTAAACACTTTGCAGGGCTCTGCTGCATGAGCAGGGATTCATTGCATATGAATAAAATCAACTCAAAGCCACACTACAACACTGGAAATAACAATATTTTATTGACGATATAATCCCCAATTTTCACAAATCCTGGTGCTTAGTTTGGCCACCATGCAGTGTCTATCATGGTACTGATCTCAAAACGTCAATTATTTGCATCTATTTTTACATAGTGTTGAGGACAATCTCCATGGAGGAATTATCCAGAACCTGACACGAAATGGGACCATATCCAGTTCAGGGGGAGTTGATGATAGGGGTGATCATGCTGCCAGCCAGTGCTTCACATGGTTCACCCCACACCAGCTGCCCAGCATCCCTATGCAGTTTTGGGCTCATGGAGAGGGAAGGGCATCAAGTGTGGTATCCTGTGTCTCAAGCCCAGCTGTGCACATCAATATATTCATGGACTATCGCTAAGAGAAATTACACAGTGTGCACATATCTCAAGAACATGCCCTTGCTTCCACAGTCTATGAAAATGATTTGTCCATTGACCCCATCTTATTGAACAATGTCATCCCTCTCTCTCGTAATCACAGTGACGCTAGCACAAGGTCCTGAGGATACATTCCTAATCTCTGCAGGCTGACACCACCACCTCTGCAGGCAGGAGCAGTGCCCCCAGTCTATACCTCTATACCAAATCCTCTAGTAGAGAAGCCCCAGGGTGAGGGTTCCTGGATCAAGTTGAGGAGAGGATTATGTGTCCTGGTGGCTCCAGTCCTGAAGAATGGAGTGTCCCTTTGGACATGACCTAGGACATGTCCCTAGGACATGAGGTCACAGATCTAAGTGCTTATGGTTCCTCCCCTACAGACTCAGTCTCTATGTGGCAGGGCCCTGTGTCCGACCCACACGTGAATCAGGACATTTATGAGAATGGAAATATCCCCAAAATCTCCCTTTGGTTGAAAATCCATGCACTGGGTTTAGGGCAGTGACTCTTGCATCCCCGCCTGGGCATCCTGTGCTCCTCACCCATGTTGCTGACTACCATTTCCTCTGAGTGCTCATGTTGTAGGCTTTCTCAGGGAAGGCAAGTCTTGTCCCCATCCTGTGGTGTCCCTCTCCACAGGAGATATGTCCCTGGCGCCCCTGCAGGAGTCTGTTTCTGGGCTGGGGAAACCCAGGCAGACCCTTACACTCACCTGCTCCTTCTCTGGGTTCTCACTGCGCATGTCAGTGTGGGTATCACATGGGTCCTTTACCCACCAGGGGAAGGCACTGGAGTCAATGCCACGTCTGGTGGGAGAAAGCTAAGTACCACAGCCTGTCTCTGAACAGCAGCAAGATGTATAGAAAGTCCAACACCTGGAAAGATAAAGGATTATGTTTCACACCAGAAGCACATCTATTCAACCTGATGAACAACCAGCCTGATGAGATACAGCAGAACATCTGCCATGAAAGCACAAGTTCACGTTTGAGCATGAGAACAGAATTGCTACAGTTTATGAAAACAACACCATGAAAATCAATTGCAAGAGTCTATATTCATATAACATAAAAATACTGAGTTACTAGAGACCAATTAGGGAACAGGTCAACACTGAGGAGACCAGGAAAAAACAAGACTTTTAAATATATTGTCAATGGATAAACTATTCATAGGCGATCATTAATCATGAAATTGGAATGTTATAGATAAAATTTTAATATGCATAACACCAAATATTAAGAATACACTTTGTGAAAATCAACTACATTTTTCTACCCAAGTATTTATCAAGGTAATGAAATACAAAATATGGACCAAGGAAAAACTTGCACAAATTTCATAACCAACAAATTACTTTCACCTGAATATCATAAGAACCCTCAAACTCAATAGAAAAAAAAAACAATGACATCCATCTATACGACAGGCAGAGAGAGCCTTGTGTGGACATGTTATACAGGAGGGTACAGACAAATGAAGTAAGCACAGGAGAGGACACTTTCCACCAGGATCTGTCAGGGAAATTCATATCAATCACAATGAGATGCCCTATATACTCATCACAGGGGCTCACGTATGAATGAAGCACTTACCAGACATCCTGGGAAGCATACAGGACACCTGGGCCTCAACCCTGCAAGTAGGAAGGAAAAATGAAACAGAAGCCCTGGAAAATCATTTTTCTGTTCCTCATGAAATTATAGATGGATGACCTACCAGGGGACCTGGAAATCCCACTCCTCAGTGATTGCTCTAGAATAATGAAACCCCATGTTCATGTAAAAATGGCATGTGAGGATTTTTCATGTCTTCATTTTTAAAATTTTTTTTATTTACTTATGATAGTCACACAGAGAGAGAGAGAGAGGCAGAGACACAGGCAGAGGGAGAAGCAGGCTCCATGTACCAGGAGCCCGATGTGGGATTCGATCCCTGATCTCCAGGATCGCGCCCTGGGCCAAAGGCAGGCGCCAAACCGCTGCGCCACCCAGGGATCCCCATGTCTTCATTTCTGTTAGAAGCCTAGAAAAACCCAACAGCCTACGTGAAGAATAATCCCAGTAAGAAAACATCCATCAATGGGACAGCATTCTGCAATAAGAAGTCACATTATTGATGCACACACCATCCCAGGGCAACCTCAAGGACATGATGTTCTGTGAATGTCAGCAGTCTCAGAGAGGACAGGCCGTGCAGCCTGGGACATTCGTACAGCCAAATCAGGGTCACAGTGGTATGGTTGGGCTTTCTTTCCCTCTCTCTTCCTCAAACCCAGATGATGAGCTCCTCTGCATCAGGGCGCATGCTTCCTTCCTGTGCACAAGGTCCTCACATATGGAGGCTTCACAGACTGACGCAAACCAGCTCGAGTCCTCTAATGGGGGTGTTTGAGACCAGAGTGTGATATGTGTTCTGACAGCAGCTGTCCCCTCCAGCACCTCTGGCTCTGGCTCTCTTCTGCAGGTGAGCAGGACTACGTTAGGACACCTCCACTGATTCCAGCCATCTCCTGCTACTGCTTCTTCCCACAAACTGAGGTCTAGACCTTCCTCGCACTCAGCTGGAAATGAGGGAATGTGTCTGGGAACAGATGTGGAGCTCTGTGTAGTGTGTGATGTGCACCGTGATGGTTGCCATAGTAGCTACACCATGTGGTTCCTTCCATCCAGAGTTTCCCATAGCTTATTCTCTACATCCTCACCAGCACATGGTCCTTCTCATTTTCTTTCCTGTGGTTCTTTCATCACCAGGGAAACAACTGTGAGAAGATACCTCAGTGGTTTGGTGTTGGATTCATAGGATGATTAGTTTGTTGGACCTTGATGTATATATGTTTGTTGCCTTGTATGTATTTATCTTCTTTATCCACTCTTCTGTCCATAAATATTCTGGCTTTTTCCACAGTTTAACCTTTGGAACATTGCTAATATAAACATGGGGGTGCAGTTGCCCCTTTGAAGATATATATATATATATATATATATATATATATATATATATATATATAATCACTATATATATACACAATCATGCAATTAATGGGTCACAGGGTGTTCACAACCAAAAAAGGAACCAGACATAATACACCCTACAACATATCTCATCAATATTTATATAATAAGATATCAGAGCTGGAATTCAGGACAAGATTTATGTTTTCTAGCTGGGTTTGAAAAAGCATACAAAATTCTAGACACTCCTTAGGGTAGAAATGCAAAATAATCAGGCCAAAATTTAAAATGCTCTAAGTTAGATGCAGGGTGAATCGTAAGCTCTAACAACAAGGGTAAATATAACAGAAGAGAGTAAGGGACATAGAAGACAAGGTGATGGTGAAAAGGAAGAAAAGAGAGTAAATGGACCATGTGAGGAGAATTTTAAAAATCAGTGAGGCCATAAAATGAATAAAAATTAGAATGATTGGGGTTCCTGAGGGAGAATAAAGAGAGAGGGAGAAAGAAGGTATAATTACACAAATATAGAAGAAAATCAATTTAGGGATCCCTGGGTGGCTCAGCGGTTTAGAGCCTGCCTTTGGCCCAGGGCATGATCCTGAAGTCACAGAATCAAGTCCCACATCGGGCTCCCTGAATTGAGCCTGCTTCTACCTCTGCCTGTGTCTCTGCCTCTCTCTCTCTCTCTCTCTGTGTCTCTCATGAATAAATAAATAAAATCTTTTTTAAAAAAGAAGAAAATCATTTTAGACACAAAGAAAGATCCAAATGCAATTGAGGATGTAAAGAACCACTTATTATGTCAATGGGCATCAAAAGAAACTTTGAGTAGCAACACTTATATCAGAAGAACTAGACTATGAACCAAACTGTAATTAAAGTTGAGGTGGAAAAAAAAAAGAAACAAAGAGAGAGAAAAAAATAAAAGATGAAGAAGCATACTATATCACTAAATGTTCAATCCAAAGCAGATACAACTATTCTATATATGTGTGTGCCTAAAGGTGATGTAGGCCAGGATATAATCCATGTAACAATAAAATTAAAGACACAGATTGATAATAACACAATAATAGTGGGAACTGACATCCCATGGACATCAGGGAAGCAGAATCCAAGCATAATCTCAACAAGGAAACAAGGGCTTAGAACAACACACTGGACCAAATGGACTTCAAAGATACATACACAGTATTTCATCGTAAAATAGGAGAATACACATTCTTCTCCAGGGCACATGGAAAATTCTTAAAATTCTTCAGATTTGATCACAAAGGTAGTCACACATCCAGTCTCAAGTGGTACAGAAAAACTGAATTCATTCCTTTGATATTTTCAGACCATAATGCGATCAAACTAGAAGTGAACCACAGTAAAAACTATAGAAGGCACATAAATACATGGGGGTAAAAAAAAAGTCCTACTGAAGAAATAATGGGTTGACCAGTAAGTTAAAGAATTAAATCATACATGGAAGCAATCAAAATGAAAGCATGACACTATCAGAACTTTGGACACAGCAAAAAGTGGCCCTCAGAGAGAAGCATAGAACAATACAGGCCTTCTTAAGAAACAAGAGAGTCGGGATCCCTGGGTGGCGCAGCAGTTTGGCGCCTACCTTTGGCCCAGGGCGTGATCCTGGAGACCCGGGATCGAATCCCACGTCGGGCTCCCGGTGCATGGAGCCTGCTTCTCCCTCTGCCTGTGTCTCTGCCTCTCTCTCTCTCTCTCTCTCATAACTAAAATAAATAAATAAAAAAAAAAGAAAAAATAAAATCTTAGAATACAATTTTAAACTTGGATGAAAGAAAGCAATTATAAAGAAGATATGATATTAATGGAAAAGAAAAAAATTCAAGAGCCTGGAGGTATGCAATCAAGGATATAGAAGAAAAAAGACATATTAGATGAAAAATGTATATGCATTGAGGCTGATTTCAGAAAGAATTTATTGTATTGTGGAATGAGAAAGAGATAGCTCAGTCAAAAAGACAAGACAAATTTAAGGTGGAAGTAGACTGAGGAACAATATATTATTTTTTGAATTTTCAGAAGATGATACAATAAAAGCTGATAAAATAGTGTCAATGAAGTGTAAGGGAGAATATATGCATTGAGAGCAAAATATATGGCAATGCTGAAATTAGATAAAATCTAAAAATGGAAGAAGCTGATTCATAGAATGTCACATAAATCTGTCCTCAAAAAATGAAATAGGAACAAAGGAAATGCTATAAGATGGAATTTTTCATTCTGTGATAAAACAATCATTTCATTAAAGGTAAATCTAATTAAAAAAGGTCAGGAATGTCATTGGTGGACAAATTGAATAATAGATTTATAAAGCTATTAGTGTATAGTCTTTGATCTCAATGTTCTGTGTATTCCTATATGGTAAAACTTCCAAATTGTAGTTTCATTTGTCAAGCATTTAAATGACATCAAACCAAGCAATTATAGCATTAGTGCAACAAGGAGAATATACACAATATCAGGATAGATGCAATGTGGATGCTGAAATTCTAAATATTTTTCTAGCTGAATATGATCAAATGTATACTTTTAAGGATTGAGATATGAAAATGAGATTATTAAATTGATTGAAGTTTGAGTTAACAGATGAGTGATAAATATAAATCAAATTTGGCATCCTAAAAATGATATGAGTATTTGAAAAAGAAAATAATTTTGATTTGATCTCCTCTGAATGATTTAAAAATATTGCATGACAATGAGATTATTTCTTTTATTGAAAATTCTTGTTTTGGTTAAGATAGAGAAGTTGATAAGAATGATCATATTGAAAATGAATCAATAAGCAGAAGAGGGATGCTCATCCTGAAAATAAATTATCATGCATTTCAGTTTTTTTAGAACAGGTTGGAAAGATTTGGAAAAAGATCACTCACCATGACTTCTTGCAGTTTCTAGTACTACATAGTCTTAACTTTGAGGCATTTCTTCAGTTCAACAAAAATTTAATAAACTGTATCCAAATGCAGCTCTGTAAGTCAAAATTTTTACTGCTTCAGAGATGACATGAACTTTGTCATAGAAAATTTTGTTGAATGATGTCACTTAAACATATGCATGACACTGAAACTGAAATTTAGGAATTCTATATCTCTGGATGATATAAGCACTACAAATGTTTTCTAGTGGCATTGCCTATTATTTAAAAATTTTAGAAGAAAGAAAATCTAGGAATGAAATTTGATACTATAATTTCAGTATTGCATCATTCAAAGGACCAGGCAAGAAGGAATAAATCTAACCAGGGAGAAAAAGTATGTGTAATCTTTTAATTATGAGAAGAAATTGAAAAAAAATTTTCAAGAAATTGAAATGAATTTCATCATGTCATTAGAAGAACTGAATGATTGATTCTATATGCAATTTTAACTAGTTCAAAGGAGGGGTCTACATAAGTCAAAAATATTCTTTTAAAGTTTTAGTTAATATTAAAAATTTTGGATGACTGGGTTAATGAATTTAGAATCTGTTTGATAAACCAGAAAATACTTTTTGAATAGAAAAAGGGCTTTTGATGAATGAAAAAAAAAAAATCAGAAGAATGATCAGGTAGATGCCTGACATCAAGCTGTCATTTTACAAAACTTTAAAAAATTCAAGCAAATAGGAGGCACAGATAAAGACTCAAGGATTCAAAGGATTATTAAAAATAGAGAGTTTGAAGAAATGAACCATCAACTTGAATTAACCATGTACAAGTTTGAGTGTTAACAATTCTCTTTCATTGATCCTTATGGGGTCCCTCCTTGACTAAAGGAATGCCAAAAATTGATTGAAGGATTTTTTTTGCAATACTTTGAATGTTTCTGGGCTGGGAAAGCCATGTTTAAATCTGAAATAATGAGTGTGATAAAATAAACTTTTTCAGGCTAGGAGAGATATACATTGACTGGTATGGATGTGATTATCATGGCATCCTACAGATATGGCTAGGATGCATGAAGATGTATGATCTGAAGATAATGATGTAGAATAGTACATCAGACAGCAATATTAAACCAAAGCATCCAAAATGTGAAACCAGATTTGATTTTAAAATATGAAAGATCATAAATCCTTTGTTTGTATCATAGATTTTTCCAGATTCTCTAATTTCATTTCCATGAAGTAATGCCAAGGACTTATTATGAAGATCAGGATCAGATTTGAATGCTATGAAGATATGATATAAGCAGTTACCTATCAGCAGGAGACTTAAAGGAAAGAAATACACTAAAGTACAGATATGAAAAATTGTCATGAATTTCTTATTCTGGAAAAAAATCACAGAAAAAGTATTATTAGAATATCCTGATGCTCATCAAACTTATGCTTCAGAGATGAGACACACTGAGAATCATGTTGAATGCATCAAGAACTCCAGATCATACAGCAAGATTTTTTTCAAGGAGCAAAAATGTTCAGGAGATGCAGGACAGCAAGTCTGAACAGAGGCATTAAAAATCCAAGAAACTGAAATTTGAAAGAAAGGGAATGCCATGTCCTGTCAGTATCTTGGACTATGATCACAGCATCAATGTGAGAGTTAGATCTTTGTATTTACCTATACATTTAGATATAAATAAGTCATAGTGTCTTTTCTCAATCTTTAATCTCTTGGAGAATTTTCAATTTTTTGCAAATTAATTATTTGCTAATGCAGAAAAAGCTTTTGCCTGAAACTAATCTATTAAAAAAAATGTTCTAATACAGTAATGTCAAAATTTGATCAAAGAGACAATTGAATTTTGCATGATATAGTGATTAACATATTTTAAAACTTTCATGCATGCACATTAAGTCATGGATAAGCAGACAGGAATTCCATGTCATGCTAGTTATCAATATAACTGTAAATCCTTTTTCTAGATGTTCAGATAGATGGAAGAAGAAATAAAAGAAAATTGATTAATTATAAAAAATAAGTTAAAATTTATATTGCTCTCCAGATCTGATTATATTACTTTTTATTACAATCCAAAACTTTGAGGAAAATATTTTATTTATTTTTTTTTTCAGTACATTTAGGATTTTTCTATGAGAGAAAGATCAGTTTTTGCTAATTCAGGGAGGGTGATCAGGATATATTTCAGTGCCCAGAAGTCAGGTCATGAGAGCTTATTATAATCCTAGAAAGTAAATATGGACAAATACAGTCAATGATTAATATCTAGGATTGCAAATGGATACAAAAAAGAAGAATTAAATATGATCTCAAATCAGAAGCTTTAGGAACTGTACATGAGCAATTGGAAGAAAACTTAGGTTTAAAATTGAGGAAGACACAGAATTATGAATTTTTTTTCATTCTCAAGAATTAGAGAAAATGGAAGGTTCTGTTGGCATTGGAGAATGGTGGCAATGAAGTGGGTGTGAGAGCCCTTGATTTAACTAGGGGGGTACTTGACTGGGAGGATGAGCATCTGGGTGTTATTCTATATGTTGTCAAATTGAACACCAATAAAAATCAATTATATTATATATATATATATATATATATTCATATTTAAATTTTAATCTATGCTATCCAAAAGATTTCTTAACTTGATTATTTTCATTCTATGAGATATTTGTCTTGACAATTTTAACATTTTCCTTATCTGATATAAGCCAAAGAAATGAAAAGAAAGATTTGCTGATTGATCACTATAATAAGTATAGATATGGGATTGAAACTGGTTTGATCAAAGCAGGTGAAGATCATTCAGCAATGGGATATGTCATTTGTTAATTCAACTGTGATCAAGTCTATACATCAGAGGCACTTAATAAAAGATAGATTAGAGAAATGATTACAGAGTAGCAGAATGTATAGAAATAAGATATGTATTAAATGTTTCATGAAATGATTTATGATCTATCCCTAAAAAAGGAAAGAATGATTTGAATTAGAGAAAAAAGAGAGAAAAAGATTCCATGCTCAGAAATAAAGGATTAATATCTCTTGAATAAATGAAATTCCCCTATCTAAATTTCAATGCACCAATGTTTATTCCAAGAAGATTTCTAAAGTTATTTTCAAATTCTATTAAAAGATCTAAATGTTCAGAGGACAATCCATCAAAATATTGTGAAGAGAAGTGAGAAAAGAATTTTTCTTCCAGTGGAAAATTCTTCTTTTTTATCAATTTGTCTGTATTTGACCATCACAGTTGAGGGTGATTTCTGGGTTCTCTAGCTGTGGTCATCAAGACAGTGTGGTACTGTTTTTGTGCCAGTTCAGACACTGATCTTGAACAGAATGAGAGAATGTAGAAGTACCTGAAATCTGGATTGTGATGGTCAACTAGATATTCATGACAAAGCAGGAAAGACTGAGCAAATCCTATTCAGGGTCAGTTCTGATTCAATAAAAATGCTGGGAAAATTGGACATCCACATGCAGAAGAAAAACTAGACCATAGTAAAACCATACACAAAGATAAACTCAAAATGGATGAAAGATTTAAATGTGAGACAAGATTCCATCAAAATCCTAGAGGATATTAATTCAACACCCTTTTTGAACTTGGCCATTGAATATTTTTGCAAGATACTTCCATCAAGGCAAAAGAAACAAAAGCAAAAAAAATTGTATTGGGACTTCATCAAGATAAGAAGCTTTTGCACAGCAAAGGATACAGTCAACAAAACTCAAAGACAACCTACAGAATGGGAGAAGATATTTGCAAATGACATATCAGATAAAGGGCTAGTTTCCAAGATCTATAAAGAACTTATTAAACTCAACAGCAAAGAAACAAACAATCCAATCATGAAATGGGCAAAAGACATGAAGAGAAATCTCACAGAGGAAGACATAGACATGGCCAACATGCACATGAGAAAATGCTCTGCATCACTTGCCATCAGGGAAATACAAATCAAAACCACAATGAGATACCACCTCACACCAGTGAGAATGGGGAAAATTAACAAGGCAGGAAACCACAAATGTTGGAGAGGATGTGGAGAAAAGGGAACCCTCTTGCACTGTTGGTGGGAATGTGAACTGGTGCAGCCACTCTGGAAAACTGTGTGGAGGTTCCTCAAAGAGTTAAAAATAGACCTGCCCTACGACCCAGCAATGCACTGCTGGGGATTTACCCCAAAGATACAGATGCAATGAAACGCCGGGACACCTGCACCCCGATGTTTCTAGCAGCAATGTCCACAATAGCCAAACTGTGGAAGGAGCCTCGGTGTCCATCGAAAAGATGAATGGATAAAGAAGATGTGGTTTATGTATACAATGGAATATTACTCAGCCATTAGAAATGACAAATACCCACCATTTGCTTCAACGTGGATGGAACTGGAGGGTATTATGCTGAGTGAAATAAGTCAATCGGAGAAGGACAAACATTATATTCTCATTCATTTGGGGAATATAAATAATAGTGAAAGGAATATAAGGGAAGGGAGAAGAAATGGGTGGGAAATATCAGAAAGGGAGACAGAACATGAAGACTCCTAACTCTGGGAAATGAACTAACTAGGGTGGTGGAAGGGGAGGAGGGGGGGGGGGTGGGGGTGAATGGGTGACGGGCACTGAGGGGGCACTTGACGGGATGAGCACTGGGTGTTATTCTGTATGTTGGAAAATTGAACACCAATAAAAAAAATTTATTCCTTAAAAAAAAAAAAATTGATTATACAAAGCAAAAGGATGTGATATTCAAAATAATTTTTTTTGTATCATCAGAAAGGATATATATAGAAGATTCATTTTTATAATCTGTATGGAAGAGAGAATTTTCTTATGAAAGAAGATCAGAGTTTGAAATTATTTTCAGGAATGGAGTCATTATTTCTAGATCATGGTTTCATTAATATCTGTTCAATATAAGAAAGTTTCATAAGATAGTCATAATTGGAAGTTCTATAAATTTGTGATGAGGGTGTGCTTAAAATGGCTTTTGATAGGATTTTTGCTTCTAACCATGAAGACTCCTATTTCTGGGACTCATACATCAAGAAATGGAGAAGGGGTTCAAAAGTGAATGGGGAAGTGGTGCCTAAATGCTCTGCACTAAAGAGGGCATGTGATGAAATGGTTATAATATTTTTAATTACTATATTGTTGGCAAATTGAACTTAAATTTTTTGATTTCAATATGATTTGAAAAATTAATTATTTAATAGAATGAGTGAATGGCATGACAATCAATTCCTTTTTATTTCCATGCAATAAACATTTTATTTGCAGATGATCAGATGTGCTTTTCAGCCTAAATGAGTTATTATAAATGTTTAAGAAATGATGGAATCATTAAATAGTAAATGAAAGAAAAAGTGTATGCAAATTCACAGTCATATGAGTAAATGAAATCAAACATAATTTCTTAAATGATCTAAAAGTTATTATTTAGACAAACATTTTGACCATGGGAATGTAATTAGCATTTTCATAGAATGAATAATGACAAAATTTTATTCCTTTCTGGTAAAAGTTAAAGGAAAAGTGCTGAAAACTTATTTTCTGAATAGCATTACCTTGATTTCAAAAGCATAAAATATGCAAAAAAATTTAGATTAGTTCTATTTTATATATTAATATCCTTGATGTATATGCCTGCAAAATTTTATATAATAAAGACCTTAGATTTACAATAGTATTTAATAGGATAATTCAAAACATCTTCAAAGTTTGTTTTTTTTATGGTATGTTAAATGCCTGGCTGTCAGCAACTGCAAATCATATGATTATGGATGCATAGTGCAGTCATTAATAAAAGATTTTGATAAACACTCTATTTTATCCTCTCAATGTAGTCCTTGAACATTTTGTCAAAAGAGAAGATTATGCTACTTTTAAAAAAATATGATAAATCTTTTGTTTGTAGTTGATATAGTTTCAATTTGATCAAATTTATCAAAGCAAGATCATGATTTCATAGACACATGGAGAAGTGTCATGAGTCAAAGATGGAAATCTTTGTATCATTTTTTCCATATGGATCAGGAACAGGAAGAGGGATGTCCACCATCAAGTTCTGTTACTTACTGAAGTTTAGAGTTTTTTGCTTTTTGTCAATGATTAGCAGACTTTGTCTCAGAAGTCAATAAGTCATCTTTGATCTATAAAGAAAAAGATTGACAGTTCATGAAGTGCAGATCATATTTTGATGCTTGTAGTTCAAATCTATGGAAAATTTGTTTTTCCAAAATTGATAGAACTGATATTTTTAATTGTTCTGTGTTTATTTTGAAGAAATATATAATAAAATCAATATCAGGAAGATCTGTGGATTTATTTTATTCAGGTATATTTTGAGGAGATAAAAATAAATAAAAGAAAATCAAGGACTGATGCAATTTATAAGTGCACCAGAAATATCAAGTAATGAAAATCAACAATGAAGAAGCTTGGAATGAAGTGTGTAATATGTCAGAAACATGAATTCTGTGTCTATATAAGTATGAATATAATTTTAGATTTTATATTTATTATATTATGGCTCATTTAGAATAAGTATTGGTATAATATCTTAAGCTATTTTATGAAGTTATTTATCTTACAATTTTTTTCAGAAAAAATTTCACCAGCATTTTTAACATTTTTCAGAGAGTTTGAAATCTCATGGGATTTTTAATAAGTTATTTGACTATAGGAATATGGATTGAGTAATTTCTTTAGAAGAAATCTAATTAGCTTTTCTAGAATCCTGGATTTTGCTTTTTTCATGATTATTCTAAATTATTCTTTGATTCATACATGACAGTATGAATTTTGCATGGCAGCTTATTCATTGACAATAGATTTAGATTATGAAAAAAATTTTGAGAATTTCAAATAAGCTCAGAATCTTTGAGAAAATCCTAAATTTTTGTTTTAAAGCTTTGACAAATGTGAAGAAGGAAGAAGATCCCCTTGGAAGAAAAAAATTTGAGTGTCAATGCATTGATAGTCAAAGAATTGAATTTTAATTGCTTGAGAAAGCATCATGAAACTTTGTTTATTATTTTGAATATTTTTTTGCTGCATGATTTTTGAATGATATTTTCATTTGTATCATTTTTCTATTTGTTTGATTTGCTGTTTACTGAAAATGTCACTTTAAAGAAATTGAAGTAAATTCATGACCTCAGATCAGTCATCAGATATGTCTCTCTAGAAGAAATTTGGTTGCTAAATCTGAACAGATTTGTTGAGTAATTTAAATGGAAATGATGACATTAAGACAAGCATATTATCCAAGATAAAAATTTTATTGATGATTTTCAAATTTATGGCTGAGATCATTTGGCACATGGGGATTATTTTGGGGAAAAAGATTTCATATTTTGGCAGTTTCTTTTATGAGAATTAAGGGTAATGTTTTGGTTTCATAATTTCTGAGATATGATCATTTCTTGATTTCAGATGCTTTTGCAGAAATTGTTCATCAGTCATTAGTGATACTCACTTTGAAAAGAAGGATCCCATTCACCCCCACCCCCACCCCCTCCTCCCCCTCCACCACCCCTAGTTCATTTCCCAGAGTTAGAAGTCTTTATGTTCTGTCTCCCTTTCTGATATTTCTCACACATTTCTTCTCCCTTCCCTTATATTCCCTTTCACTATTATTCATATTCCCCAAATGAATGAGAACATACACTGTTTGTCCTTCTCCGGTTACTGTGGCCAAGTTCAAAAAGGGTGTTGCCTGAGTTCTCCTCTGGGATTTTGATGGAATCTTGTCTCACATTTAGATCTTTCATCTATTTTGAGTTTATCTTTGTGTATGGTGCAAGAGAGTGGTCCAGTTTCATTCTTCTGCATGTGGATGTCCAATTTTCCCAGCACCATTTATTGAAGAGACTGTCTTTCTTCCAGTGGATCGTCTTTCCTCCTTTATCGTATATTAGTTGAGCATAAAGTTCAGGGTCCACTTCTGGGTTCTCTGTTCTGTTCCATTGATCTATATGTCTGTTTTTGTGCCAGTACCACACTGTCTTGATGAACACAGCTTTGTAGTACAACCTGAAATCTGGCATTGTGATGCCCCCAGATGGTTTTCTTTTTTTTAAAATTCCTGGCTGTTTGGGGTCTTTTCTGATTCCACACAAATCTTAAAATAATTTGTTCTAAGTCTCTGAAGAAAGTCCATGGTATTTTGATAGGGATTGCATTATACGTGTAAATTGCCCTGGGTAACATTGACATTTTCACAATATTAATTCTGCCAATCCATGAGCATGGAATATTTTTCCATCTCTTTGTGTCTTCCTCAATTTCTTTCAGAAGTGTTCTGTAGTTTTTAGTATATTTTTGAGAACCATTTGAATGGTAAATGGTTCTCCAACCTTTTATTTTCAGGTTGTAGGTGTCCTTCTGTCTAAAATGAGTCTCTTGTAGACAGCAAATAGATGGGTCCTGTTTTTTTATCCAGTCTGAAACCCTGCGCCTTTTGATGGGGTCATTAAGCCCATTCACGTTCAGAGTTACTATTGACAGATATGAGTTTAGTGTCATCATGATATCTATTTAGTCCTTGTTTTTGTGGATTGTTCCACTGAACTTCTTCTTAAAGGGGAGTTTTAAGAGTCCCCCTTAAAATTTCTTGCAGAGCTGGTTTGGAGGTCACATATTCTTTCAGTTCCTGCCTGTCTTGGAAGCTCTTTATCTCTCCTTTTATGAGAGCCTTGCTGGATAAAGTATTCTTGGTTGCATGTTCTTCTCATTTAGGACCCTGAATATATCCTGCCAGCCCTTTCTGGCCTGCCAGGTCTCTGTGGAGAGGTCTGCTGTTACCCTAATATTCCTCCCCATGAAAGTCAGGGACTTCTTGTCTCTTGCTGCTTTAAGGATCTTCTCTTTATCTTTGGAATTTGCAAGCTTCACTATTAGATGTCGAGGTGTTGAACGGTTTTTATTGATTTTAGGGGGGATCTCTCTATTTCCTGGATCTGAATGCCTGTTTCCCTTCCCAGATTGGGAAAGTTTTCAGCTAGGATTTGTTCAAATACATATTCTGGCCCTCTGTCCCTTTCGGCGCCCCTCGGGAACCCCAATTAAACGTAGGTTTTTCTTCCTTAGAGTGTCATTTATTTCCCTTAATCTGTCTTCATGGTTCTTTAATTGTTTATCTCTTTTTTCCTCAGTTTCCCTCTTTGCCATTAACTTGTCTTCTATGTCACTCACTCGTTCTTCCACCTCGTTAACCCTCGTCGTTAGGACTTCTAGTTTGGATTGCATCTCATTCAATTGATTTTTAATTTCTGCCTGATTGGATCTAAATTCTGCAGTCATGAAGTCTCGTGAGGCCTTAATGCTTTTTTCTAGAGCCACCAGTAGCTGTATAATGGTGCTTCTGAATTGGCTTTCTGACATTGAAGTGTAATCCAGATTTTGTAACTCTGTGGGAGCGAGGGCTGTTTCTGATTCTTTCTTTTGAGGTGAGATTTTCCTTCTAGTCATTTTGCTCAGTGCAGAGTGGCCAAAAACAAGTTGTATTGGAACACGGGGGAGTATCACTGGTCCATCCAGCTGGTCTTCTGGGGGAGGGGCCTGCTGTGCTGATTTTCAGGTGTTAGCACTTGGGGGAGCTGCTCTGCCCCTGCCTGCTGCAGGGCTCAGCGGGGGTTGTTTACCCCGTCAGGCCCCAGGAGGAACAGCCGCAGTTGCTATGGCAACTCTGGAAGCCTGGATTCAGCCTCCGCAGGAACTACGGGCTCGGGGCTCTCGGCTCTCCGTCCGCAGGGCCTGGAGGCTCCGGGGCGGGGCCGCTGATCTGCTCAGCTCGGGGCAGGAGCGTCCTCGCTGTCCTGGGCCCTCCCGGCCTCTGCCTGTCCCGGGGGAGGCCGGATCCTGGGCTGTGTCCCGGCGCCCTGTGCTCCGGGCCTGCGCTGTGGGATTCGCGCTCCCGCCCCGCAGCCCCCTCCGCGGAGCCGCGCCCGAGCCCCTCCGAGCTGCTCCGGCCCCGCCGTGCGCGCTGCAGCCCTTAGGGAGCTCGGAGCACTCTCCTGCGCTCGCAGGTGTCTGTTAGTGTCCCCGGGAGCCCGAGGGCATCCCCGCCCTCCTGGGTCCTGCTCCAACTCCCTGCGAGCCCCTTTCCGCCCGCCCGGGAAGGTTGGTGCAGCTCCTGCTCCTCCGGGACGGGGCTCTCCTGTCCTGGGGACACTCGCCCCGGCCTCAGCCCGGCTCCTCGCGGGGCCCCTCCCCCTCGGAGGCCTTTTGTTCCTTTATTTCTTCTTCCCCGTCTTCCTACCTCGATAGAAGCGCGGACTCTTCTCACTGTAGCATTCCAGCTGGTCTCTCTTTACATCTCAGGCCGAATTTGTAGATTTTCAGGAGGTTTGAAGGTTATCTAGGTAATTTGGTGGGGACAGGTGACTCGGGGACCCTGCTCTTCCGCCATCTTGCCCCTCCTCCGGGTATCCGCCATCTTGAGGAGTTTCTCTTCCCGCCTGGCCCCAACATTCCGACCTTTTGTTTTATATAATGGTGTCGGGGGCGTCGACTCTGCTCTGGCTACTTCCTGCTGACGGTGGGGCGTCGTTGTAGGGGTAGTCGGATGTGGGCAGGCGAGAGTATGGGTGAAGTAAAAGTTGGTTGACAGATACCCGGGTGAGTTCTTGCAGGCGTTCCTGTAAACATCGAAACAAGCAAGGGGCGACAGAGATGAGAAGAAGGATTAGGCATAGGGGTCCCGCCAAAGGGAGTAGCCGCGTTACCCAAGTGTGGGGGTCTAGGCCCCAGAAAGATGAGCCCTGGCGCCTGGTCTGGATTTGGTCTCTGAGTTCTTTAACTTTGGAAGTAACTATACCTGATTGATTAACAAAATAGCAACATTCCTCATTTAAGTACAGACAGGTTCCACCTTTTTCGGCGGTCAAAAGGTCGAGGGCCCGTCGATTTTGCAGGGTGACAGCTGCCAAACTAGTGACCTGAGTCTGTAGGGTCGTGAGGGAGTCAGCGATCCGTTCCATGTCGTCGTTCAGAGCTTCGGAAAGTTATAATAAAAGTCTATGGAAGTCCCCATTCCTGCCACTCCTGTAGCGACCCCAGTAGTTATTCCTGCTCCTATTAGGAAGGGGAGAAAGGCAGCCCTTTTTCTCCGATATTGGAGAAATAATGTGGACCGGAGCTGGGAATCGGAGTAAATGTTGGTTGAGGGAGACAGGAGGATGAAAGTGCAGTCTAGGGAATCATTAGCAGTTAAGCAACGGTAAGTGCCCTGGGGGCATGAGAGAAATATTCCCGAGGGGGCACAGTATGGAAGAGAGGAATTAGTAATGTTGGCAGCTGTGGGAGTGAGATTGTAAGAGGAATTAATGATCGGTATATTCCCCCCAATAGGTCCAATGTGGACTGTCTGATTGGTGATCGTGGAGTTGGGGAGTGTCCAATTAGTTGGGAGAGGGATTCCTACGATATTAGAGTGTAGAGAAGGGAAAAAAGATCCAGCAGTTGCTGTCCCCGGTTTTGGAGAAATTTCGCCATAAGTTATAGCTGGAATTTAGGAGAGCCGTCGTTAGCTGCTCAGTGGTGGGAACTTTCTTGATGTCATCGAGGGAAATACCCTTATAGGTCAACTGGTTTGAGGCCTGGAGTTGGTGGATGACCCTTTGTCAGGTCTGCTCCTGGCCAGCCTGGTCTTGGACTCCCCCCCCCCATCAGAGAGACCCACGTGGATTAGATAAGTCCAGCATATTTACCAGTCTTGGGGTACCGGCTGCAAGGGGATCGGCTGGTTTGAGAAAGTTCAGACATCCAAAAGGTTCCTACGGCATGTCTTGAAGTACAAGTGATGGGTGTCTTCCCTGAATAACAAGTTCTGGGCATGTGGGTATAAGATGAAAAGTAGAGCGAGGTACCACTGCCTCTCATGCAATCACATTCTACTGCCTGGATCGGGGGCCTCAGGAGTAGTAATGAGAAGGAGCCCTAGCCAGGCGGAGTTTGGTGGGTCCCACCATCTGGGAGGTCCACTCAATACCTGTGGGTGCCCGTTTAAGGTTGTGATGTGCACCCATGCCGTATGTCCCAGCAATTTTGCCGCGGTTGGGGTGGTGAGGATGACCGTGTGAGGTCCGGTCCATCGGGTCTGCAGGGAGCCTGGCTGCAGATTTCTGAGAAGGACCTGGTCCCCTGGGGATAAGTCTTGTGGGGAGGCTCCCTCGGATGCATTGTCGGTCGGGGCCGGAATGACAGCATCGGCATGAGCTCTTAAGAGGGCCCGGAGGAGGGTAAGGTAAGGCAGATAGGATAAAAGAGGTGGAGGAATGGCCGGGAGGTTGTGGTTGATAAGGAAGGGCCGACCGTACAGTAACTCAAAGGGACTCAAACCTGATGGTCCTTGGGGAGACGCCCGGAGTCTGGTGAGAGCTATAGGTAACAGTGTGGGCCACGACAGGCGAGTCTCCAGGGTAAGTTTAGTGAGTTGAGCCTTAAGTAGCCCGTTGGCCCTTTCCACCTTACCCGAAGACTGAGGGTGGTAGGGAATGTGCAGCTTCCAGGTAATGTTGAGGCTCTCGGCCACCTGTTGGGTCACACTGGAGATAAATGCTGGCCCGTTGTCTGACTGTAGGGTCCGGGGTAACCCAAACCTCGGGATGATGTGCTCAATGAGGATTGTGGCCACCACATCCGCAGTCTCTCTGGCTGTGGGGTATGCCTCAATCCATCCTGTAAAAGTATCAACCAAAGTCAGTAGATAACGAAAGGCTTTATGGCGAGGCATGTGAGTGAAGTCCAGCTGCCAGTCTTCCCCGGGCTGATGGCCTCGGAGCTGATGGTTAGGCCCCGGCCTGCGGATCCCTCCCTGTGCATTTACGGCCGAGCAGGTTTTACAAGCCCTATGGACAGCCCCAATCACCTTAGGTAGGGATGGATAGTAAAACAGGGGCTGGAGAAACTGGTTCAGTGCCCTTGGGCCAATATGGAGAGATTGGTGGATGTCAGTAATTAGGGTATGGGCCAGGTTTTCTGGGAGGGCAATCTTCCCTCGAATGTAAATCCATCCTTTACCTTCTGCCTTTCCTCCCAGGGCCTGGAGGGCTTGAGTTTCCTTTATAGAGTAGGAAGGTCGGTGAGGGGTATTAAGGAAGAGGATGGGAGATACTGGGTTACTTAAGGCCGTTTTCCTGGCCACTGAGTCAGCCTTATTATTTCCTATGGAGACCATGTCTTTAGAAGTCTGATGGCCCCTACAGTGAACGATTGCAACCTCAGTGGGCAGACTAAGGGCCTCAAGCAATTTGGCAATGAGAGGTCCATTTACTATAGGCGTCCCCTTGGTGGTTAAAAATCCCCACTCCTGCCAGAGGATGGAATGAGTATGAGCGATAAGATAGGCATATTTTGAGTCAGTGTAGATGGTGACTCGTTGTCCCTTAGATAGATGTAGAGCCCTGGTGAGAGCTATAAGTTCAGCCTTTTGGGAAGTAGTCCCAATTGGGAGGGGAACTGTCTCCACTACTGTCTCTGGGGTGACTACAGCATAGGCGGCGTGTCTCCGACCATCCGCAGCCAGGAAGGAGCTGCCATCTACAAAGAGTATACGGTCAGGGTTGGATAATGGCTGATCAGAGAGTCCAGGGTGGGGAGGGGTGAGATCCTCTAAGAGCTGCGGGCAGGAGTGAGTGGGTTCAGAGGTAGGCGAAGGTGTAGGCAACAGAGTTGCAGGATTTAAGCGGGGAGAGGTAGAGAGGGAGATTTGAGGGTTTTCGATGAATAGCAGATGGAAGAGTTGGAGACGAGAGGGGGTTAGGTGGGCCAGGGATCGGTGGCTAAGAAGATCCCCAAGTCGATGGGGGGAGTAAACCACGAGGGGTTGTCCCAAAGTCAATTTGAGAGCCTCCTTAGTTAAAGAGGCAGCAGCTGCGAGCGCCCTAAGGCAGGGCTGCCATCTGCGGGCGGTGCCGTCTAGCTGCTTAGATAGATAGGCTATAATCCAGTAATTAGGTCCCACCGGTTGGGCCAAAAGGCCAGTAGCTGAACCCGACCGTTCATCAGTGTAAAGGTGGAATGGTTTTGAAGGGTCAGGCAAAGTTAGTATCGGCCCAGCGGTGAGACAGTCTCTTAACTTGGAAAACAGGCGGCGGACCGAAGAGGGATCACTGAGAGGACCCTGGGGAGTGTCCTTTGCCGCTTGGTATAAGTGGCGGGCCAAAATAGAAAAGTTTGGAATCCAGTGTCTAAAGAAGCCAGCCAACCCGAGGAAGGAAAGTATTTCATCTGCCGTCTGAGGGGGTTGGAGCTCTCGTAGGAGGCGGATACGGTCTCCGGTAAGAGATTTAGAGGTGGGGGTCAGGTGGATTCCCAGATAAGTGACAGAAGGGGTGCAGAGTTGTGCCTTAGAGGGTGTGACCCGATACCCTTTGCTCCCTAGGAAGTTAAGTAGGGAGGAGGTGTCGTCCTGGGAGATGGTGAGGGCAAGGCTGCAGAGGAGGAGGTCGTCTACATATTGTAGTAAGGTACTAGACTTAAGGAGGCATTGCTGTAAATCCGCAGCCAAGGCCTGACCAAAAATATGGGGGCTGTCCCGGAACCCCTGGGGTAGGACAGTCCAGGTTAATTGTCCAGAGGTATGTGTGTCTGGGTCTTCCCAGGTAAAGGCAAAAAGAAAGTAGGAATCAGGGTGTAGGGGAATAGTAGAAAAGGCATCCTTCAGGTCCAACACCGTAAAGTGAGTGGTGTTTGGAGGGATATGGGATAATAGGGTATAAGGGTTAGGAACCACTGGATGGAGAGGGACTATTGCCTCATTAATGAAAAGGCATCCTTCAGGTCCAACACCGTAAAGTGAGTGGTGTTTGGAGGGATATGGGATAATAGGGTATAAGGGTTAGGAACCACTGGATGGAGAGGGACTATTGCCTCATTAATGAGTCGGAGGTCCTGAACCAATCGATAAGCCCCGGAGGGTTTACGGACCGGCAGGATGGGGGAGTTACAGGGAGAGCTTATGGGAATCAGAAGTCCCTGACGCTTTAGTCGTTCTATGATTGGTTTGAGGCCGAGGCGATGGAGGAGGGAGATAGGGAACTGGGGTCTAGAGGGGAACTTGGAACCGTCCTTGAGTTTTATTTTGACAGGAGGGTGGTGGGAGGCCACTACAGGTTCCGAGGTATCCCATACTTGGGGGTTCACGAAGGGTAATTGATCCGGGGTAGGAGTAGATGGAGTGGAGAGATATAGGATGAGACGAGCTGAGGGTGAGGAGGGAGGAGAGGGGGACAAATGAATAGTTGCCCCTAGCTTTTGGAGGATATCCCTACCCAGCAGGGGCACTGGGCATGAGGGAATCACCAGGAATGAGTGAGAGAAAGGGAACTCATCCAGGCTACAAGTAAGGGGAGGTGTGGCCCTAGGAGTGGAGGAGTTCCCGTCGATCCCCATAACAGCGACC
Source organism: Nyctereutes procyonoides (assembly GCF_905146905.1). Lineage (NCBI taxonomy): Eukaryota > Metazoa > Chordata > Mammalia > Carnivora > Canidae > Nyctereutes > Nyctereutes procyonoides. The sequence goes on from NW_026575091.1 coordinate 29,790, forward strand.
GGTGAGGGTCGAGTAGGTCCCGCGTAGGAAGGCAGAACAGAATAGGTAGCCCCCGTGTCCAGCAGAAAGGAGATGGACTTACCCGCTACCTGGAGCATGACCCTGGGCTCGGCCTGGGTGAGAGGGGCGGCCGAGCCTGGGCTCCGTCAGTCGTCCTCCAACCCGAGCAGCTGGAAGGCTGGACTCACCGGCTCGGGTCTTCCCCCGCGTTGAGGCGCCGAGGATTCCCCGAGGCTAGGGCAGTCGGATTTCCAGTGGCCCATCAAACGGCAGAGAGGGCACGGCCGAGTTGGTGCCCTCGGGTTGGGGCACTGACGGGCCCAATGGCCTTCAGCCCCGCATTTGAAGCAGGCCCCAGAGGGGTGCGGTTGGTTCCCCCTTTCTGCTGGCTCCTGGAGCCGGCCGGCCGCAGGGCTGCTACCAAGGCCTGGGTTTGTAGCTGAATCTTCTGCTGGAGTCTGGCCTGTCGCTTAAGCTCTGCGGCTTCCTCACGGGAGTTAAAGACCTTAAATGCCATTCTCACTAGGTCAGAAATGGGGGTCTGAGGGCCTTCCTCGACTTTCTTTAATTTTTTGCGGATATCTGGGGCTGACTGAGAGATAAAATGTGTGGCTAGAACCGTGGCCCCTGCGGGACAGGCCGGGTCCATGCGAGTGTACTGAATTAATGCCTCGGTCAGCCGGTTAAGGAATATAGCCGGTTTTCGTCAGGGGCCTGTATGATGTCTCTGATCTTGTCATAATTAACGGCCTTATTAGAGGCCGCCCGCATGCCAGCGATGAGACATCGGACCATGTGGTCGCGACGCCGGCGGCCATCCTGACCGTCTTGGTAGTAACTCCAGCCTGGCTCTATGGCTGGGACCGCCTGAGCACCGACTGGCATTGTGGCGTCGGTAAGGTGGACCTGATCAGCGTGTTCCCGGGCAGCAGCCTGGATACGTCCCCTCTCCTCAGTGGTGAGGGTGGTGGTCTGGATGACATGTAAGTCATGCCAGGTTAGGTCATAGGCCTGTGCCAAGTATTGGAATTCCTTGATGTAGTTGTCGGGATTGGCCGAAAAGGAACCTAAGCGTTTTTCTATCTGGGATAGGTCTTGTAGAGAAAAGGGCGCATGGACTCGGACAACCCCTTCAGCCCCTGCAACCTCCCTCAAGGGCCAGACCAGGTCTGGGGAAGAGTTTTTGGATCTGGTACGGGCAGAGATAGGAGGGGAAGGGAGGGGGCTGGAAGGTGGTTGAGGTTCTGGGGCTGGGAGGAGAGGAACAGTTGGAGAGGGTATGCTCGAGGCTGCGCCTGGGCCTGGAGTTTCGGAGATTGAGGAAGAAGTCGGGGACACAGATTGTTGGGGAGCGGGTTGGTAGGGAGGAGGAGACAGGTGTGGGGCCCTTACAGGGGGCCTGGAGAGATCTTCAGGAGGCTCTGCGAGGGGGGATAGAGGGGCCAAGTTGGAGTCTCTAGAGGTGGAGTGGGGAAGAGTCCGCGGGGGAGAGCAGGCTAAGAGCACTTGAGAGGTGGAGCAGCTAGAGCAGAGTTCTGGTCTGGAGCGCAGGGTCCAGAAAGCCTGGACATAGGGCACCTCAGACCATTTGCCTTGGCGTCTACAGAGATTATCAAGGTCCGTAAGTATCTGATAATCAAAAGTGCCTTCAGGTGGCCATTGCGATTGGTTATTCAGCCGATATTGAGGCCAAGCGACGGTACAGTAATGGATAAGGCGTCGCCTTCGTAAGTCCTGGTCTAACTCCAGAGTTCGGAGATTAGCCAGTAGGCATCCTAAAGGCGTTTTGGAATCGAATTTGGACTGGGAGGTTCCCATGGCTCCTTCCCTTATCAGCTCAAGACTTGGAGGAGGGCGTCCCCTCCACCTGAATTGAGCTGCTGCTTACAGAAGTGGTTACCGTGGAGTGAGGACGTCTCCTTTACTCCCCGGAACCGCGGAGCCACCAGGTGGCGGAGGGGTTTGCCCTGACGCGGCCGCGATTAGGACAGGGCGCCCCGGAGGAGGGTCGGAAACCAGGGAACACTTACCACAAGGAGTCCAGTGACCCCAGCAGAGAAAGAGAGCAGAGTCCCAGTCCGACGGAGGAGGAGAGAGCCTCCGTGCTGTTGCAGGGGCTCGATCTCCTCCCGGGTTTCGGCACCAAATGTTAGGTTTTTTGGTAACTAAATGGAAATGAGACCGCCAAGGCAAGCGAGGGTCCAAGAACAGATTTTATTGCAGGCACCCTCGGGCGAGGTTCCACGACTCACGGAGGGGAAGAGTGAGTCGGGGAAGTCGCGCCAAGACAAGGTGGCAGGGGGTTTACATAACGTTGTAAGGCAGAACGGTTTCCTATTGGTCGGCTCATATGCAAAGGAAGGATTGCAATCCAACCAGTCAGAGTGACCCTCCCTATGCAAAGGAAGGATTGCAATTCGGTCAGTCAAAGGTGACTTCCTCCTCTGGGGTTTGAAGGGCATTGGGTCTCGGTTGGGTAAGTCCAAAGGAGAGGTCTAAGGGTCTGCGTCAAGCTGTCAGCAGGTCATTGGTCCATTGGCGTCCCAGGTGGAGGTGGTGACAGGAACCTCAGCCATTTGGGGTATCCGCCATCTTGAGGAGTTTCTCTTCCCGCCTGGCCCCAACAGCACCTTTTCTACCTCAGCTGCAACCACTTCTAGACGTGTCTCCAAGGCAAGGGAAAGAAAAGGAAAATGAACTATGGGGACTTCATCAAGGAAAGAGCATTTTCACACCAAAGGAATCACTCAAAGTAATTAAAAGACAACCTACAGAATGGGAGAAGATAGTTGGAAATGTCTTATCAGATTAAAGGCTCAAAATCAAATCTACAATGAGAATTGGGCAGAAGTTGTAAACAGACTTCCTGTCCTGTCCATGATATCTATTTAGTCCTTGTTTTTGTGGATTGTTCCACTGAACTTCTTCTTAAAGGGGAGTTTTAAGAGTCCCCCTTAAAATTTCTTGCAGAGCTGGTTTGGAGGTCACATATTCTTTCAGTTCCTGCCTGTCTTGGAAGCTCTTTATCTCTCCTTCCATTTTGAATGAGAGCCTTGCTGGATAAAGTATTCTTGGTTGCATGTTCTTCTCATTTAGGACCCTGAATATATCCTGCCAGCCCTTTCTGGCCTGCCACGTCTCTGTGGAGAGGTCTGCTGTTACCCTAATATTCCTCCCCATGAAAGTCAGGGACTTCTTGTCTCTTGCTGCTTTAAGGATCTTCTCTTTATCTTTGGAATTTGCAAGCTTCACTATTAGATGTCGAGGTGTTGAACGGTTTTTATTGATTTTAGGGGGGGATCTCTCTATTTCCTGGATCTGAATGCCTGTTTCCCTTCCCAGATTGGGAAAGTTTTCAGCTAGGATTTGTTCAAATACATATTCTGGCCCTCTGTCCCTTTCGGCGCCCTCGGGAACCCCAATTAAACGTAGGTTTTTCTTCCTTAGACTGTCATTTATTTCCCTTAATCTGTCTTCATGGTCCTTTAATTGTTTGTCTCTTTTTTCCTCAGTTTCCCTCTTTGCCATCAACTTGTCTTCTATGTCACTCACTCGTTCTTCCACCTCGTTAACCCTCGTCGTTAGGACTTCTAGTTTGGATTGCATCTCATTCAATTGATTTTTAATTTCTGCCTGATTGGATCTAAATTCTGCAGTCATGAAGTCTCGTGAGTCCTTAATGCTTTTTTCTAGAGCCACCAGTAGCTGTAGAATAGTGCTTCTGAATTGGCTTTCTGACATTGAATTGTAATCCAGATTTTGTAACTCTGTGGGAGAGAGGGCTGTTTCTGATTCTTTCTTTTGAGGTGAGGTTTTCCTTCTAGTCATTTTGCTCAGTGCAGAGTGGCCAAAAACAAGTTGTATTGGAACACGGGGGAGTATCTTCTGATCTCTAACTTTAAGTCCCTTGACTTCCCCTGGAACTGGTCCGTCCAGCTGGTCTTCTGGGGGAGGGGCCTGCTGTGCTGATTTTCAGGTGTTAGCACTTGGGGGAGCTGCTCTGCCCTGCCTGCTGCAGGGCTCAGCGGTGGTTGTTTACCCCGTGAGGCCCCAGGAGGAACAGCCGCAGTTGCTATGGCAACTCTGGAAGCCTGGATTCAGCCTCCGCAGGAACTACGGGGCTCTCCGTCTGCAGGGCCTGGAGGCTCCGGGGCGGGGCCGCTGATCTGCTCAGCTCGGGGCAGGAGCGTCCTCGCTGTCCTGGGCCCTCCCGGCCTCTGCCTGTCCCGGGGGAGGCCGGATCCTGGGCTGTGTCCCGGCGCCCTGTGCTCCGGGGCCTGCGCTGGTGGATTCGCGCTCCCGCCCCGCAGCCCCCTCCGCGGAGCCGCCGCCCGAGCCCCTCCGAGCTGCTCCGGCCCCGCCGTGCGCGCTGCAGCCCTTAGGGAGCTCGGCGCACTCTCCCGGGGCGCAGGTGTCTGTTAGTGTCCCAGGGAGCCCGAGGGCATCCCCGCCCTCCTGGGTCCTGCTCTAACTCCCTGCGAGCCCCTTTCCGCCCGGGAAGGTTGGTGCAGCTCCTGCTCCTCCGGGACGGGGCTCTCCTGTCCTGGGGACACTCGCCCCGGCCTCAGCCCGGCTCCTCGCGGGGCCCCTCCCCCTCGGAGGCCTTTTGTTTCTTTATTTCTTTTTCCCCGTCTTCCTACCTTGATAGAAGCGCGAACTCTCCTCACTGTAGCGTTCCAGCTCGTCTCTCGTTAAATCTCAGGCCGAATTCGTAGATTTTCAGGATGATTTGAAGGTTATCCAGGTAATTTGGTGGGGACAGGTGATTTGGGGACCCTACTCTTCCGCCGTCTTGCCCCTCCTCCTTCCTATCCTGTCCAGAGATCCTGCATCACACCATATATTAGGGAACTCCACATGCAAAACTATATTCATTTGCTCTCCTAGATATGCTATATATCAAACAAAATATTAGAACAAAGAATCTGACAGAAAAGAGGGAAAACATTCATGCCGAAGATTACCATACAAATTAAGCAATAATAAAAGATATTAAAATCAGTCAACAAGAAGTTAAATGATTTGTTTGCATATACACAAAGAGGAAAATCAATGCAAAAACACAAGTAATTAATGAGCTCACGGAAAATTCAGGATATAAAATCAACATAGACAAAAAGCGAATTTCTACACACTAACAACAAATTTTCTGTATAAAATTTACAAAACAGGGATCCCTGGGTGGCGCAGCGGTTTGGCGCCTTCCTTTGGCCCAGGGCACGATCCTGGAGACCCGGGATCGAATCCCACGTCGGGCTCCCGGTGCATGGAGCCTGCTTCTCCCTCTGCCTGTGTCTCTGCCTCTCTCTCTCTCTCTCTCTCTCTCTCTCTCTCTGTGACTATCATAAATAAATAAAAATTAAAAATAATTTACAAAACAATTCCCTTTAAACTGGTATCAAAAATAAATATTTATGATTAAATTTTATTAAGAAAAAAATACTCTTTAAAAGTGACCTATATTAATAAAAATATTTATTTTATTTTTTTAAGATTTTATTTTATTTACTCATAAGAGATACAGAGCAGAAGAGAGAGAGGCAGAGACACAGGCAGAGGGAGAAGCAGGCTCCATGCAGAGAGCCCCACGTGGGACTCGATCCCGGATCTCCAGGATCACGCCCTGGGCTGCAGGCAGCACTAAACTGCTGCGCCACCCGGGCTGCCCAATAAAAACTTTTAAAAGACACAGAAAGGCAAAGATAAATACACTGATGAATTAGAACATCATAAATCCACTGTGCCACCAAAAGAAAGTCATCTAGGGTTAGGAAGTAATGCTTGTATATAACTTGTAAAGAATTGAATTCTAAGTCTGGAGCTGACTATATAGTCAAAGGACATGCAAATAGGGCCCTCCCTCCATGGATTAAACCAGCCCAGCCTTGACCCTGCAGCTGGGAGAGCAGGCCCAGTCCCAGGATCCCCAGGTGACACCATTCAGGGTTCATAACACAACACAGACAAACCACCATGGAGTCTGTGCTCTGCTGGGTTTTCCTTCTCACTATTTTAAAAGGTAATTCATGGAGAACAGAGACCTTGAGTACGTGAGTGGAGGTGAGTGAGAGAAACAGGGGATGTGGGACAATTTCCTGACCAGGATGTCTTGTGTCTGCAGGTGTCCAGGGTGAGGTGCAGCTGGTGGAGTCTGGGGGAGACCTGGTGAAGCCTGGGGGGTCCCTGAGACTGTCCTGTGTGGCCTCTGGATTCACCTTCAGTAGCAACTACATGAGCTGGTTCCGCCAGGCTCCAGGGAAGGGGCTGCAGTGGGTCGGATACATTAACAGTGATGGAAGTAGCATAGGCTACACAGACGCTGTGAAGGGCCGATTCACCATCTCCAGAGACAACGCCAAGAACACGCTGTATCTGCAGATGAACAGCCTGAGAGCCGAGGACACGGCCGTGTATTACTGTGCGAAGGGACACAATAAGGGAACTTCAGTCTGAGCCCAGACACAAACCTCCTGTGGAAGGGGATTGGGACCACCAGGGGGTGCACACTCCTCACCACTTCTGTCTTGAAGGCCCAGGAGCAAGTGCAGAGGGAGGTTCTGGGCAGGTTTCCTGTCAGGGTCTGGGCTTCCTCTCCAAGGAGCAGTTTCCCCAGGGAGTCTCTCTGAACACTTGATTGTGTGTTTACCTATTCAGCCTCTTTCTTAGAGACTTAGGCACTCAACTATAGCACTTACACTTACTTGTACTCAACTTTTCCTGACCCAAAATATTAATCAATTACAAATAACTCCATTCAAGTCATCTGAACATTTTCATGAGTCCTAGTGGCACTCACTGTGGATCACAGGTCCCCAAGCTAACATGTTGTCTTCCACATCACAGTATAGAGGAATCTCCGATCAACATAAGGGAATAGAAACATTCTACAAAAATGTTAATAACGGCCTCGGTGTGAGAGAAATTCTCAGCATGACATGGTAGAAAGGTGGACTCATAGGTCACACACACACACACACACACATACACACAATCACAAGAGTATAATCTTTTATCACCTTCACCTTCATGTCTGATGAGAGCCAGGCAGGCATCTCATCACATAAATGCTTGGATGGTGACAGGGAAGAACACTGGCTCAGGGTGTGTGTTGTGGGTCAGTGGTGGGGATGGGGTCCTGCTCCACCAAGGGCTTGTGTGGAGTCAGTGTCCCAACTGCTTCAAAAGAAGGAAGTAGGGAAGCCTGGGTAGATCAGCATTTTAGTCCACCTTCAGCCCAGAGTGTGATCCTGGAGACATGGGATCCAGTCCCTCATTGGGCTCCCTGCATGGAGCCTGCTCCTCCTTTTCTCTGTGTCTCTGCCTCTCTCTCTATGTGTGTTTCTCATGAATAAATAAATAAAATCTTTAAAAGAAGAGGGAACTCCTGGGTTATTGTTTGCTTTCTTATTCTTTTGGTTGAGCAGAAGAATGAGGAAGAAATAGCAGGGAGCTAGCAGGCAATAAAGATTGGACCTGGTGTGAGGAATAATTTCACTAAAGGAGCATCAAACTGGGAGGACAAAGGAGAGACATGGTCATTCTCAGTAGACAAATGTCTTAATAACAGGGAAAGGAATATAATAATATATGGAAGCACAAATCATAAAATGATAATACAAATAGGCCAAGATCCTACCCAGGTCTCAGATGGAAGCTGTCCTCTCCCCAAGGTCACCAGCTGGTTCTGAAGATCATGTGTACACGGTGTGCTCAGAGACCAGAAGCTCCTACTGGATCCATGAGGTCCTCAGGGTGAGCAGCTGGATTGGAGGACCTTCCATCTTCAGGGAATAAATCATGGATCCTTCAGGTGCTGACATCAGATCACTGTGTGTGACCTCTACCATCCCCATGTTGGAACCTAAGGCCCATGAGTTGGGGGAAGGAGGTGGGTTCAGGAGTTGCAGCCCCATGATTGGATCAGGACCCTTATACTCCAGGACTGGGAAAGCTCCCTGCGCCCTGGCCCCATGTGAGGTGACGGGAAAAGGACAGGCTAGGATGTGGTTGCTCTCCAGACACCACATCGGCCTGCACCTGGACCTCAGAAGTCCCAGAGTCCAGAACTTTGAGAATGAGTGTCTGTTGTTTATTCAGTCCTTTCCATATACGATGTTCCAGCAGGGGGCGCAGGCTAATCTCAATTTTTTTCTTTGTTTAAATTGAATTTATCAACATTTACTATACACTCAGTGCTCATCACATCATGTGCCCACCTTAACTCCCATTACCCAGTAACCCCATCCCCACCCCCCCCCTTCCAGCGACCCTCAGTTTTTTTTCCCAGAGTTAAGTGTCTCTCATGATTTGTCTTCCTCTATAGTATTGCCCCACTAAGTTTCACTCCTTCTCTTATGGTCACTTTCAATATTTCCTATATTCCACACATGAGTAAGACCATACCGTTGCCTTTCTGTGATTGATTTATTACTCTCAATATAATAACTCCAGTTCCATCCATGTTGAAAGAAATGTTATTTCATGTTATTCATCATGTCTGATGGTGGTGTAATATCCCACTCTATATATAAGCCACAACTTTTTGTATATTTTTTATTGGAGTTCTATTTGCCAAAGTATATTATGACACCCAGTGCTCAACCCCTCAAGTGCGACCCTCAGTGCCTGCCCATCATCCAGTCACCCCAATCCCCCGCCCACCTCACCTTCCACTAACCCTTGTTCATTTTCCAGAGTTAGGAGTCTCATGTTCTGTCTCCCTCACTGATATTTCCCATTCATTTTCTCTACTTTCCCCTTTATTCCTTTTCACTATTTTTTATTTTCCCCATATGAATGAAACTGTATAATGATTGTCCTTCTCTGATTTACTTACTTCACTTGTCATAAACCCTCCAGTTCCATCCACATATGGTGGGTATTCATCGTTTCTAATGGCTGAGTAATATTCCATTGTATACATAAACCACATCATCTTTATCCATTCATCTTTCGATGGACACTGAGGCTCCTTCCACAGTTCAGCTATTGTGGACATTACTGCTAGAAACATTGGGGTGCAGATGTCCCACTGTTTCACCAAATTCACCTGTCCCACCAACTTACCTATATAACTTTCAAATCATCCTGAAAATCTACAAATTCTACCTGAGATTTAAAGAGAGAAGAGCTGAAATGCTACAGAGAGAAGAGTTTGAGCTTCTAACAGTAGGAAGGCAGAAAAAATAAAAATTAAAAAACAGGGCTGGGTGGCTCAGCAATTTAGTGCTGTCTTCAGCCTAGAGTATGATCCTGGAGACCCGGGATCAAGTCCCACATCAGGCTCCCTGCATAGAGCCTGCTTCTCCTTCTTCCTATGTCTCTGCCTCCCTCTCTCTCTCTGTGTGTGTGTGTGTGTGTGTGTCTCTCATGAATGAATAAATAAAATTTAAAAAAATAAAAATAAAAAAGAATCAAGTGGGGGAGGGCCTCCTGTGAGGAAGTAGGCTAAAGCCAGGTGGAGAAAGCCTCCAGGAAAGCCCAGTCCTGGAGAAGCAGGAGCCTCAAAAATCCACACCGGATTCTTCCCGGACAGAAAGGCACTTAGCAGGGAACTTGGACAGAACTACAGGAGGGGTCATGGAGCACCCAGGTTCCGGGGGTCACTAACAGAGGAAGTGTGCTCCAGGGGACAGCAAGCCACAGACTGTGGGCCAGTCTCTGTAAAGGCCTGGAGCGTGAGCCTGGTGGGGCCTTGGGAGCAGCTGAGGCAGTGGCTCCAGAGGGATGGGGCTGTGCCCTGCTGCCTTTGGGAGCCACTCCCTGGGAGCGCGACTCCAGCAGCACAGATCCCAGATCCCAGGGCACCAGGTGGACAAAGCCCGGGATCCTTCCATCCCCCTGGGACAGGGGGGAGGCGGGGAGGGCACAGGACAGGGAGACTCTTTTGCCACCAGACGCCCCAAACAGTGCAGCTAGTGGCCCTGATGCTGGATCATCCAAGCCAGTGTGGACTGGGAGATTGGGGTACTTACTGTGAGAGCTGACTCCAGGGCTGGAAGGCTTGCTGCCGCCACTGTTGTTGTTCCTCCTAGTGTCATCTTGTACCTGGGACTGAGCAGGGGCCTCACAGGATAAACAGCTCCCACTGAGCCCTGCACCTGGCAGGGGGTGGGGCAGCTCCCCCCACGTTTACACACCTGAGAATCAGCGAAGCAGGCCTCTCCCACAGAAGACCAGCTGGAAAGACAGGGTAAGAGCAAGTTCTTGGCTGAGCAGTGCTGGAAAGCTCCAGGGGGAGTAAAGGGATTTACAGTGTATAGAATCAGAGGACTCCCTTTGTTTTTTTGTTTTTGCTTTTGTTTTTTTTTTTGTTGTTGTTGTTGTTTTTCCTTGTTTTTTTTCTCCTTTTTCCAGTAAAACACGTTTTTAGACACACTGCACTGAGAAAAATGACTAGAAGAAAGGAGTCACCACAAAAGAAAGAATCAGAAACATCCTCTTTCCCACAGAGTTACAGAATTTGGGTAACAATTTGATGTCAAAAACAAATTCAGAGGAACAATTATAAATATACTGATGGCTCTGAGAAAAAGCATAAAAGAATCGAGATTTCATGACTGCATAATTTACATCTAATCAGTTTGAAATTAAAAATCAATTAAATGAGGTCACGAGGGAGGGGCAAGATGGCGGAAGAGCAGGGTCCCCAAATCGCCTGTCCCCACCAAATTACCTAGATAACCTTCAAACAATCCTGAAAATTTACGAATTCGGCCTGAGATGTAAAGAGAGACCAGCTGGAATGCTACAGTGAGAAGAGTCCGCGCTTCTATCAAGGTAGGAAGACGGGGGGAAAAGAAATAAAGGAACAAAAGGCCTCCGAGGGGGAGGGGCCCCGGAGGAGCCGGGCTGAGGCCGGGGCGAGTGTCCCCAGGACAGGAGAGCCCCGTCCCGGAGGAGCAGGAGCTGCACCAACCTTCCCGGGCGGGCGGAAAGGGGCTCGCAGGGAGTTGGAGCAGGACCCAGGAGGGCGGGGATGCCCTCGGGCTCCCTGGGACACTAACAGACACCTGCGCCCTGGGGAGAGTGCTCCGAGCTCCCTAAGGGCTGCAGCGCGCACGGAGGGACCAACCGGAGCAGCTCGGAGGGGCTCGGGAGCGGCTCCAGGGAGGGAGCTGCAGGGCGGGAGCGCGAATCCAACAGCGCAGGCCCCGGAGCACAGGGCGCCGGGACACAGCCCAGGATCCGGCCTCCCCCTGGCAGGCATTCCTGCGGAGGCTAAATCCAGGCTTCCAGAGTTGCCATAGCAACTGCTGCTATTCCTCCTGGGGCCCCACGGGGATAAACAACCCCTGCTGAACCCGGCAGCAGGCAGGGGCAGAACAGCTCCCCCAAGTGCTAACATCTGAAAATCAGCACAGCAGGCCCCTCCCCCAGAAGACCAGCTGGACGGACCAGTTCCAGGGGAAGTCAAGGGATTTAAGTCTACAGATTCAGAAGATACTCCCCGTGTTCCAATACAACTTGTGTTTGGCCACTCTGCACTGAGCAAAATGACTAGAAGGAAAACCTCACCTCAAAAGAAAGAATCAGAAACAGCCCTCTCTCCCACAGAGTTACAAAATCTGGATTACACTTCAATGTCAGAAAGCCAATTCAGAAGCACTATTCTACAGCTACTGGTGGCTCTAGAAAAAAGCATTAAGGACTCACGAGACTTCATGACTGCAGAATTTAGATCCAATCAGGCAGAAATTAAAAATCAATTGAATGAGATGCAATCCAAACTAGAAGTCCTAACGACGAGGGTTAACGAGGTGGAAGAACGAGTGAGTGACATAGAAGACAAGTTAATGGCAAAGAGGGAAACTGAGGAAAAAAGAGACAATCAATTAAGGGACCATGAAGACAGATTAAGGCAAATAAATGACAGTCTAAGGAAGAAAAACCTACGTTTAATTGGGGTTCCCGAGGGCGCCGAAAGGGACAGAGGGCCAGAATATGTATTTGAACAAATCCTAGCTGAAAACTTTCCCAATCTGGGAAGGGAAACAGGCATTCAGATCCAGGAAATAGAGAGATCCCCCCCTAAAATCAATAAAAACCGTTCAACACCTCGACATTTAATAGTGAAGCTTGCAAATTCCAAAGATAAAGAGAAGATCCTTAAAGCAGCAAGAGACAAGAAGTCCCTGACTTTCATGGGGAGGAATATTAGGGTAACAGCAGACCTCTCCACAGAGACCTGGCAGGCCAGAAAGGGCTGGCAGGATATATTCAGGGTCCTAAATGAGAAGAACATGCAACCAAGAATACTTTATCCAGCAAGGCTCTCATTCAAAATGGAAGGAGAGATAAAGAGCTTCCAAGACAGGCAGGAACTGAAAGAATATGTGACCTCCAAACCAGCTCTGCAAGAAATTTTAAGGGGGACTCTTAAAACTCCCCTTTAAGAAGAAGTTCAGTGGAACAATCCACAAAAACAAGGACTAAATAGATATCATGATGACACTAAACTCATATCTGTCAATAGTAACTCTGAACGTGAATGGGCTTAATGACCCCATCAAAAGGCGCAGGGTTTCAGACTGGATAAAAAAGCAGGACCCATCTATTTGCTGTCTACAAGAGACTCATTTTAGACAGAAGGACACCTACAACCTGAAAATAAAAGGTTGGAGAACCATTTACCATTCAAATGGTTCTCAAAATATACCCTAAAAACTATAGAACACTTCTGAAAGAAATTGAGGAAGACACAAAGAGATGGAAAAATATTCCATGCTCATGGATTGGCAGAATTAATATTGTGAAAATGTCAATGTTACCCAGGGCAATTTACACGTATAATGCAATCCCTATCAAAATACCATGGACTTTCTTCAGAGACTTAGAACAAATTATTTTAAGATTTGTGTGGAATCAGAAAAGACCCCAAACAGCCAGGGGAATTTTAAAAAAGAAAACCATATCTGGGGGCATCACAATGCCAGATTTCAGGTTGTACTACAAAGCTGTGTTCATCAAGACAGTGTGGTACTGGCACAAAAACAGACATATAGATCAATGGAACAGAACAGAGAACCCAGAAGTGGACCCTGAACTTTATGGTCAACTAATATACGATAAAGGAGGAAAGACGATCCACTGGAAGAAAGACAGTCTCTTCAATAAATGGTGCTGGGAAAATTGGACATCCACATGCAGAAGAATGAAACTGGACCACTCTCTTGCACCATACACAAAGATAAACTCAAAATAGATGAAAGATCTAAATGTGAGACAAGATTCCATCAAAATCCCAGAGGAGAACTCAGGCAACACCCTTTTTGAACTTGGCCACAGTAACCGGAGAAGGACAAACAGTGTATGTTCTCATTCATTTGGGGAATATGAATAATAGTGAAAGGGAATATAAGGGAAGGGAGAAGAAATGTGTGAGAAATATCAGAAAGGGAGACAGAACATAAAGACTTCTAACTCTGGGAAATGAACTAGGGGTGGTGGAGGGGGAGGAGGGCGGGGGGTGGGGGTGAATGGGTGACGGGCACTGAGGGGTACACTTGACGGGATGAGCACTGGGTGTTATTCTGTATGTTGGTAAATTGAACACCAATAAAAATTAATTTATAAAATAAAATAAAAAAAATAAAAAAAAATCAATTAAATGAGATGCAATCCAAACTGGAGGTCCTAATGATGAGGGTTACTGAGTTAGAAGAACAAGTGAGTGACACAGAAGACAAGTTGATGGCAAGGAAGGAAGCTGAGGAAAAAGGAGAAAAACAATGAAAATACCATCAGGAAAGGTTAAGGGAAATAAATGACAGCCTCAGAGGAAAAATCTATGTATAATAGGGGTTCCAGAGGGAGCCAAGAGGGACAGAGGACCAGAACGCATATTTGAACAAACACACCTGATAACCTCCCTAACTTGGAGAGGAAAACAAGCATTCAGATCCAGGAGATAGAGAGATGCCCCATAAAAATTAAAAAAAAAAAAAAACAACAATCAATACCTCGAAATCTAACAATGAAACTTGGAAATTCCAAAGATAAAGAGAAGATCCTTAAAGAAGCAGGAGACAAGAGATCCCTAAATTATATTGGGAGAAATATTGGATTAACAGCAGACCTCTCCACAGAGACCTGGCAGGCCAGAAAGGGCTGGCCGGATATATTCAGGGTCCTAAATGAGAAGAACCTTCAGCCAACAATACTTTATCCAGCAAAGCTCTCATTCAGAATAGAAGGAGAAATAAGGAGCTTCCAAGATAGGCAGAAACTGAAAGAATATGTGACCACCAAACCAGATCTACAAGGAATATCAGGGGGACTCTGTAAAAGAAAGAGGAAGTCCAAGGAAACAATCCACAAAAGCAGAGACTGAATAGGTATCATGATGACCATAAATTCATATCTTTCAATAGTAACTCTGAACGTGAATGGGCTAAATGATCCCATCAAAAAACACACAGGGTTTCACACCAGATAACAAAGCAAGACCCCTCTATTTGCTGTCTACAAGAGACTCATTTGAGACCTAAGAATGCCTACAGCCTGAAAATGAAAGGTTGGAGAACATTTTACCATTCAAACGGTCCTCAAAAGAAAGCAGAGGTAGCCATCCTTATATTGGATAAATTAAAGTTTATCCCAAAGACTGTAGTATGAGATGAAGAGGGACACTATATCATATTTAAAGGATCTATCCAACAAGAGGACCTAAGAATCGTGAATATTTATGCCCCGAATGTGGGAGCTGCCAAGTATATCAATTAATTAATAACTAAAGTAAGACATACTTAGATAATAATACACTTATACTTGGAGACTTGAACACAACGCTTTCTGCAAATGACAGATATTCTAAGCACAACATCTTCAAAGAAACAAGCACTTTAAATGATACACTGGACCAGATGTATTTAAGTTTTTTTACAGAATTTTATATCCAAACGCAACTGAATACACATTCTTCTCAAGTGCACATGGAACATTCTCCAGAATAGACCACACACTGTGTCACAAATCAGGTCTCACCCAATACCAAAAGAGGGGATTGTCCACTGCCTATTTTCAGACCATAATGATTAGAAACTTAAACTCAATCACAAGAAGTTTGGAAGAAATTCAAACATGTGGAGGTTAAAGACCATCCTGCTAAAAGACGAAAGGGTCAAACAGGAAATTCAAGAAGCATTGAAAAGATACATGGAAACAATGAGAATGAAGATACAACTATCGAAATGTTTGGGATACAGAAAAAGCACTCCTGAGAGGGAAATACATCCCAATAAAGCATCCCTCAAAAACCTGGGAAAAATGGGAATATACAAGGCACTCTCGGACTGAAAGGAACTGGGGAAAGAATAGCAAACAATACCTACACCAAGCAGAAGAGAATTAATAAGGAGTGGAGCACATCTCAATGAATTAGGGACCATAGAAACTGTGGAATAAATCAACAAAACCAGGAGTTTGTTCTTTGAAAGAATTAATAAGATAGATGAACCATTAGGAAACCTTATTAAAAACAAAGAGAAGAGACACATGTTAACAAATCACGAATCAAAAAGGAGAGATCACAACCAATACAAAGGAAAGAGAAACGATTTTAAAAACATATTAGGAGCAGATATATGCAAATAATTTAGGCAATAGAGAAGACATGAATGCATTTCTGAAAAACCACAAACTACCAAAGCTGGAACAGGAAGAAAAAAAAACATAAATAAGCCTATAACCAGGGAGGAAATTAAAGCAGTCATCAAAAATCTCCCAAGACACAAAAGTCAAGGGGAGGATGGCTTCCAGGTGAATTCTATCAAAAGTTTAAAGAAGAAACCATACCTATTCTACTAAAGCTGTTTGGAAAGATAGAAAGAGATGGAGTACTTCCAAACTCGTTCTATAAGGCCAGCATCAACTTAAGTCCAAAACCAGACAAAGACCACCAAAAAGGAGAATTATAGACCAATATCCCTGATGGACATGGGTGCAAAAATTCTCAACAAGATACTAGCCAATAGGATACAACAATACATTAAGAAGATTATTCACCATGACCAAGTAGGATTTATCCCAAGGATGCAAGACTGGTTCAACACTCATAAAACAATCAATGTGATTCATCATATCAGCAAGAGAAAAAACAAGAACCATACTATCCTCTCAATAGATGCAGAGAAACCATTTGACAAAATACAGCATCCATTCCTGATCAAAACTCTTCAGAGTGTAGGGATAGAGGGAACATTCCTCAACATCTTAAAAGCCATCTACGAAAAGCCCACAGCAAATATCATTCTCAATGGGGAAGCACTGGGAGCCTTTCCCCTAAGATCAGGAACAAGACAGGGATGTCCACTCTCACCACTGCTATTCAACATAGAACTAGAAGTCATAGCCTCAGCAATAAGACAACAAAAAGAAATAAAATTGGCAAATTGGCAAAGAAGAAGTCAAACTCTCCCTCTTCACTGATGACATGATACTCTATGTAGAAAACCCAAAAGACTCCACCCCACTATTGCTAGAACTCATACAGCAATTTGGCAGCGTGGCAGGATACAAAATCAATGCCCAGAAGTCAGTGGCATTTCTATACACTAACAATGGCACTGAAGAAAGAGAAACTAAGGAGTCAATCACATTTACAATTGCACCCAAAAGCATAAGATACCTGGGGATAAACCTAACCAAAGAGGTAAAGGATCTATACCCTAAAAACTATAGAACACTTCTGAAAGAAATTGAGGAAGACACACAGAGATGGAAAAATATGATCCATGCTCATGGATTGGCAGAATTAATATTGTGAAAATGTCAGTGTTACTCAGGGCAATTTACATGTTTAATGCAATCCCTATCAAAATACCATGGACTTTCTTCAGAGAGTTAGGAACAAATTATTTTAAGATTTGTGTGGAATCAGAAAAGACCTCGAAGAGCCAGGGGAATTTTAAAAAAGAAAACCATAGCTGGGGGCATCACAATGCCAGATTTCAGGTTGTACTACAAAGCTGTGGTCATCAAGACAGTGTGGTACTGGCACAAAAACAGACACACAGATCAATGGAACAGAATAGAGAACCCAGAAGTGGACCCTGAACTTTATGCTCAACTAATATACGATAAAGGAGGAAAGACGATCCACTGGAAGAAAGACAGTCTCTTCAATAAATGGTGCTGGGAAAATTGGACATCCACATGCAGAAGAATGAAACTGGACCACTCTCTTGCACCATACACAAAGATAAACTCAAAATGGATGAAAGATCTAAATGTGAGACAAGATTCCATCAAAATCCTAGAGGAGAACACAGGCAACACCCTTTTTGAACTTGGCCACAGTAACTTCTTGCAAGATTCATCTACAAAGGCAAGAGAAACAAAAGTGAGAATGAACTATTGGGACTTCATCAAGATAAGAAGCTTTTGCACAGCAAAGGATACAGTCAACAAAACTAAAGACAACCTACAGAATGGGAGAAGATATTTGCAAATGACGTATCAGATAAAGGGCTAGTTTCAAGATCTATAAAGAACTTATTAAACTCAACAGCAAAGAAACAAACAATCCAATCATGAAATGGGCAAAAGACATGAAGAGAAATCTCACAGAGGAAGACATAGACATGGCCAACGCGCACATGAGAAAATGCTCTGCATCACTTGCCATCAGGGAAATACAAATCAAAACCACAATGAGATCCACCTCACACCAGTGAGAATGAGGAAAATTAACAAGGCAGGAAACAACAAATGTTGGAGAGGATGCGGAGAAAAGGGAACCCTCCTGCACTGTTGGTGGGAATGTGAACTGGTGCAGCCACTCTGGAAAACTATGTGGAGGTTCCTCAATGAGTTAAATATAGATCTACCCTATGACCCAGCAATTGCACTGCTGGGGATTAACCCCAAAGATACAGATGCAGTGAAACGCTGGGACACCTGTACCCCGTGTTTTTAGCAGCAATGTCCACAATAGCCAAACCGTGTAAGTGTCGGTGTCCATCGACAGATGAATGCATAGAGAAGATGTGGTCTATGTGTACAATGGAATATTACTCAGCCATTAGAAAAGACAAATACCCTCTGTTTGCTTCTACTTGGATGGACTTGGATGGCATTATGCAGAGTGAAATAAGTCAATTGGAGAAGGACAAACCATATATGGTCTCATTCAGTTGGAGAATATAAAAATTATTGAAATGGAATAAATGGTAAAGGTCTGAAAATGAGTGGGAAATATCAGAGAGGTGGACAGAGCATGAGAGACTCCTATCTCTAAGAAACCAACTAGGTGTAGTGGAAAGTGAGGTGGGCGGGGTGTTGGGGTAATTGGGTTATGGGCACTGAGAGGAGCACTTGATGGGATGGGCACTGGTTATATGTTCTATGTTGGCAAATTGAACGGCAATAAAATAAGTTTTTAAAGTAGAGAAAAACACCATATGATTTCACTTATATGTGGAAATTAAGAAACAAAAAAAAATGATCAACGGGGCAAAATGAGACATAGAAGCAAAGCAAGAACCGACTATTCACAAAGGAAACAACCTGAGGGTTACCAGAGGGGAGGAGTGTGGGGAATAAGCAATCAAATGGAACTGAAGGAGGACTTACTCTGATGAGCACAAGTGATGTATGGAGGTATTGAATCACTACATGCATACCTGACACTAATATCACACAGCCTGTTAACTACCTGATATGAAAATTAAAATTCTATTCTTATTTTTCTATATTTTATTTTCCGTGTATTTAAATTCATGTAGCCGACAAATACCATATCATAAGTTTCAGAAGGAGGGTTCAGTAATTCATCAAATGCATAAACACCCATTCCTCATCATATCAGGTGTCTCCTTAATGTCCCTCTCTCAGTTATGCATCCTCCCACCTCCCCTACAGCGACCCACAATTTCATGCACTTGTGTTTTGTACTTTTCAGAGTAGAGATCTTTTACCTCTTTGGTCATGTTTATTTCTTATTATCATATGGTTTTGGATACAATAGTAATGGAGGATTCTTTAATTTTTTATTATTTTCTCTCCGTCTCATTTTTTTTTCGTATAGAAATGCAAGTGTTTTCTGTGCATTGGTTTTGTACCCAATCTGCCATGTTGCTGAATTGCTGCATATGTTCTAGTAATTTTGAGGTTGAGTCTTTGGATTTTTCCCCCAAAAGCATCATGTCATCTAGGAGAGTGACATCTTGACAAATTCTTGGCCAATTTGAATGCCTTTTATTTCTTTTTGGTATCTCATGGCTGAGGCTAGGACTTGTACTAACATTTGAACAACAGTGATGAGGGTGGGAAACTGTCCTGTTCCTGACCTTTGGGGAAAAGTTCTCCATTTCTTGTCAATTGATAAAGATGTTTACGGTGGGATTTTCAGAGGTGGCTTTTTATGATATTGAGGTGTTCCCTAAGGTCTGAAGAGCTTTAATCAAGAAATGATGCTGTATTTTGTTATATGGTTTTCTGCATGTATTGAGAGGATCACATGTTTCTTCTTATTTCTTTTCTTAATGTGATCATCCCTGAGATGCAAGGATTCCTCAGTATTTCATATAATAAATGAGACCCCCCTGTATTAACAGAGTGAATCATTGGATTTCATCATCCTTTCCATTAATGATTAATCCATTTGACAAAATCAAACACTCTTTTATCATCAAAACATCTTAACAATCGAAGGAGAAATGATTGCCTCCACTAAATAGTCACCATTTATGAAATAGTCGCCATTATGAAACTCACAACCAACACTATATACAACAGTGCAAAGCTGAAGCCTTCCTGTCCAGTCAGGAGCCACACAGGGATGTTCATTAGCAAAATGGGAATGAAGGAGAATAAACTGGTATCACAAAAGAGAATAAGCTGTTCCACCCCAAATATATCAGCTGGTCCCCTGGGTTATTATGAATAAAAGTCCCCTGAAAACACCCAGAGGATGGACAAGCTGAGCCTCCTATATCCCCCTGATGGCAGGAAATAAATCTCCCATGGGAAAGCTCCCTTCCCTCTACCAGGAGGGGAAAACCAACCACAGCACCAGAATAGGGAATATAGGACCCAGAGGCTGTACAAACAACCATTGTCAGTTCCTCAATACGTCACTGACCCTAACCCATATTGTGGCCTGAAATCTCTACAAACCAAATTTCTTGTGATTGAGAGGCAAAGGGCTGCCTATTTTGGTCATTGTCTGAGTGTTGTATTCTACGTAGCTCATGCATGTGGAAACTGAAAAACATTTCCATCTAGATCTGTTGTATATCTACAGATTAATTATTCCAGACAAAGAACCCAGAAGAATAGAAGGAAAACCCTTCTGCCCAAAGACTGGAATACCTATATAGGAAAATTAGGCAATCAAAAAAAAATACATTTAAATCAGGAGAAAGAGAATGAGAGAGAGAGAGAGAGAGAGAGAGAGAGAGAGAGAGATTTTGATTCCATAAGACCTGATCTGCTACAGGTAGAAACTCTGCAAACTCGACAAACAAACTTAGAATTAATGAATGATTTCATAAAAATCTACTGGATACAAAATAAACATAAAAAATAAATCTAGGTTTCCATAATAACAACGATTTATCTAAAAGGGGAAAAATGCTGAGGAATGTTCCTTCTATCCCTACACTCTGAAGAGTTTTGGTCACAAATGGATGCTGTATTTTGTCAAATGCTTTGTCTGCATCTATTGAGAGGATCCTACGGTTCTTGTTTTTTCTCTTGCTGATGTGATCAATCACACTGATTGTTTTACGAGTATTGAACCAGGCTTGCATCCCGGGGAAAAAAATCCCACTTGGTCATGGTGAATAATCTTCTTAATGTATTGTTGGATCCTATTGGCTAGTATCTTGTTGAGAATTTTTGCATCCGTGTTCATCAGGGTATTGGTCTATGATTCTCCTTTTTGGTGGGGTCTTTGTCTGATTTTGGAATTAAGGTGATGCTGGCCTCATAGAGCGAGTTTGGAAGTACTCCATCTCTTTCTATCTTTCACAACATCTTTAGTAGAATAGGTATTGTTTCTTTTTTTAAACATTTGATAGAATTCCCCTGGGAAGCCATCTGGCCCTGAGCTTTAGTGTCTTGGGAGGTATTTTATGACTGCTCCAATATCCTCGCTGTTTATTGGCCTGTTCAGCTTTTCTATTTCTTCCTGTGCCATTTTTCATAATGTGTGGGTTTCTAGAAATGCATCCATTTCTTCTAAACTGCTGAATTTTTTTGGCGTATAGCTGCTCAAAATACGTTTTTTTTATCTTTTTTAATTTTTATTTATTTATGATAATCACACACACAGAGAGAGAGAGAGAGAGAGAGAGAGAGGCAGAGACACAGGCAGAGGGAGAAGCAGGCTCCATGCACCGGGAGCCCGACGTGGGATTCGATCCCGGGTCTCCAGGATCGCGCCCTGGGCCAAAGGCAGGCGCCAAACCGCTGCGCCACCCAGGGATCCCCAAAATACACTTTTAAAAATCATTTGTAACTACCGGTAGTGGAAGGGGAGGAGGGTGGGGGGTGGGGGTGAATGGGTGATGGGGACTGAGGGGGGCACTTGATGGGATGAGCACTGGGTGTTATTCTGTATGTTGGCAAATTGAACATCAATAGAAAACAAATTTATTATTTAAAAAATAAAAATAAAATTGTTTGTATTTCCTTGGTACTGGCTGTGATCTCTCCTCTTTCATTCATTATTTTATTAATTTGAGGTTTTTTCTTTTTAATAAGGCTGGCTAATGGTTTATCTATCTTATTAATTCTTTTAAAAAACAAACTCCCGCTTTTATCGATATGTTCTACAATTCTTCTGGTCTCTATTTCATTCAGTTCTGCTCAGATCCTTATCTCCCTTTGTCTGCTTGCTGTAGGTTTTATTTGCTGTTCTTTCTTTAGTCTTTAGGTGCAAGATCAGTTTGTGTATTTGAGTTTTTTCCAATTTATTGAGGGGTGGTTGTATTTCAATGTATTGAGCAGCAACAAGAGGACAAACACAGGGTGCTTCCTAAGTCTACCTGATGGGAGGAAATATATCTCCCATAGGAAAGTTCCCTTTCCTTTACCAGGAGAGGAGAACCATGCTCAGGACCAGAATAGGAAACATGGGGTCCAGAAGGCTATGCAAACAATCCGTGTCAATTCCTCAATACTTCACAGACCCAAACTCAAATCCTGGCCTTAACATCCACAAAACCAATGTTTTGTTGTCTAACAGGCACAGGGGCTGCCTTCTTTGGTCATCGTCTGGGTGTAGTATTCGAGGTAGCTCATGCACAAGCAAAACAAAATACATGTCCTTTAGCTCTGACTTTTGAAAAAAGATTTTTTTTATTTTTTTTATTTTTATATAAATTAATTTTTATTGGTGTTCAATTTACCAACATACAGAATAACACCCAGTGCTCATCCCGTCAAGTGTCCCCCTCAGTGCCCGTCACCCATTCACCCCCACCCCCCGCCCTCCTCCCCCTCCACCACCCCTAGTTCATTTCCCAGAGTTAGAAGTCTTTATGTTCTGTCTCCCTTTCTGATATTTCTCACACATTTCTTCTCCCTTCCCTTATATTCCCTTTCACTATTATTCATATTCCCCAAATGAATGAGAACATACACTGTTTGTCCTTCTCCGGTTACTGTGGCCAAGTTCAAAAAGGGTGTTGCCTGAGTTCTCCTCTAGGATTTTGATGGAATCTTGTCTCACATTTAGATCTTTCATCCATTTTGAGTTTATCTTTGTGTATGGTGCAAGAGAGTGGTCCAGTTTCATTCTTCTGCATGTGGATGTCCAATTTTCCCAGCACCATTTATTGAAGAGACTTTCTTCCAGTGGATCGTCTTTCCTCCTTTATCGTATATTAGTTGACCATAAAGTTCAGGGTCCACTTCTGGGTTCTCTATTCTGTTCCATTGATCTATGTGTCTGTTTTTGTGCCAGTACCACACTGTCTTGATGAACACAGCTTTGTAGTACAACCTGAAATCTGGCATTGTGATGCCCCCAGATATGGTTTTCTTTTTTAAAATTCCCCTGGCTATTCGGGGTCTTTTCTGATTCCACACAAATCTTAAAATAACTTGTTCTAAGTCTCTGAAGAAAGTCCATGGTATTTTGATAGGGATT
Organism: Nyctereutes procyonoides; assembly: GCF_905146905.1. Lineage (NCBI taxonomy): Eukaryota > Metazoa > Chordata > Mammalia > Carnivora > Canidae > Nyctereutes > Nyctereutes procyonoides. The sequence goes on from NW_026575091.1 coordinate 52,888, forward strand.
GCATTATACGTGTAAATTGCCCTGGGTAAAATTGACATTTTCACAATATTAATTCTGCCAATCCATGAGCGTGGAATATTTTTCCATCTCTGTGTGTCTTCCTCAATTTCTTTCAGAAGTGTTCTATAGTTTTTAGGGTATATTTTGAGAACCATTTGAATGGTAAATGGTTCTCCAACCTTTTATTTTCAGGTTGTAGGTGTCCTTCTGTCTAAAATGAGTCTCTTGTAGACAGCAAATAGATGGGTCCTGCTTTTTTATCCAGTCTGAAACCCTGCGCCTTTTGATGGGGTCATTAAGCCCATTCACGTTCAGAGTTACTATTGACAGATATGAGTTTAGTGTCATCATGATATCTATTTAGTCCTTGTTTTTGTGGATTGTTCCACTGAACTTCTTCTTAAAGGGGAATTTTAAGAGTCCCCCTTAAAATTTCTTGCAGAGCTGGTTTGGAGGTCACATATTCTTTCAGTTCCTGCCTGTCTTGGAAGCTCTTTATCTCTCCTTCCATTTTGAATGAGAGCCTTGCTGGATAAAGTATTCTTGGTTGCATGTTCTTCTCATTTAGGGCCCTGAATATATCCTGCCAGCCCTTTCTGGCCTGCCAGGTCTCTGTGGAGAGGTCTGCTGTTACCCTAATATTCCTCCCCATGAAAGTCAGGGACTTCTTGTCTCTTGCTGCTTTAAGGATCTTCTCTTTATCTTTGAAATTTGCAAGCTTCACTATTAGATGTCGAGGTGTTGAATGGTTTTTATTGATTTTAGGGGGGGATCTCTCTATTTCCTGGATCTGAATGCCTGTTTCCCTTCCCAGATTGGCAAAGTTTTCAGCTAGGATTTGTTCAAATACATATTCTGGCCCTCTGTCCCTTTCGGCGCCCTCGGGAACCCCAATTAAACGTAGGTTTTTCTTCCTTAGAGTGTCATTTATTTCCCTTAATCTGTCTTCATGGTTCTTTAATTGTTTATCTCTTTTTTCCTCAGTTTCCCTCTTTGCCATTAACTTGTCTTCTATGTCACTCACTCGTTCTTCCACCTCGTTAACCCTCGTCGTTAGGACTTCTAGTTTGGATTGCATCTCATTCAGTTGATTTTTAATTTCTGCCTGATTGGATCTAAATTCTGCAGTCATGAAGTCTCGTGAGTCCTTAATGCTTTTTTCTAGAGCCACCAGTAGCTGTATAATAGTGCTTCTGAATTGGCTTTCTGACATTGAAGTGTAATCCAGATTTTGTAACTCTTTGGGAGAGAGGGCTGTTTCTGATTCTTTCTTTTGAGGTGAGGTTTTCCTTCTAGTCATTTTGCTCAGTGCAGAGTGGCCAAAAACAAGTTGTATTGGAACACGGGGGAGTATCACTGGTCCGTCCAGCTGGTCTTCTGGGGGAGGGGCCTGCTGTGCTGATTTTCAGGTGTTAGCACTTGGGGGAGCTGCTCTGCCCCTGCCTGCTGCAGGGCTCAGCGGGGGTTGTTTACCCCGTCAGGCCCCAGGAGCAACAGCCGCAGTTGCTATGGCAACTCTGGAAGCCTGGATTCAGTCTCCGCAGGAACTACGGGGCTCGGGGCTCTCGGTTCTCCGTCCGCAGGGCCTGGAGGCTCCGGGGCGGGGCCGCTGATCTGCTCAGCTCGGGGCAGGAGCGTCCTCGCTGTCCTGGGCCCTCCCGGCCTCTGCCTGTCCTGGGGGAGGCCGGATCCTGGGCTGTGTCCCGGCGCCCTGTGCTCCGGGGCCTGCGCTGGTGGATTCGCGCTCCCGCCCTGCAGCTCCCTCCCTGGAGCCGCTCCCGAGCCCCTCCGAGCTGCTCCGGTCGGTCCCTCCGTGCGCGCTGCAGCCCTTAGGGAGCTCGGAGCACTCTCCTGCGCTCGCAGGTGTCTGTGAGTGTCCCCGGGAGCCCGAGGGCATCCCCGCCCTCCTGGGTCCTGCTCCAACTCCCTGCGAGCCCCTTTCCGCCCGCCCGGGAAGGTTGGTGCAGCTCCTGCTTCTCCGGGACGGGGCTCTCCTGTCCTGGGGACACTCGCCCCGGCCTCAGCCCGGCTCCTCGCGGGCCCCTCCCCCTCGGAGGCCTTTTGTTTCTTTATTTCTTTTTCCCCGTCTTCCTACCTGATAGAAGCGCGGACTCTTCTCACTGTAGCATTCCAGCTGGTCTCTCTTTACATCTCAGGCCGAATTCGTAAATTTTCAGGATGGTTTGAAGGTTATCTAGGTAATTTGGTGGGGACAGGTGATTTGGGGACCCTGCTCTTCCGCCATCTTGCCCCTCCCTCTACCTCACCTCAAAAGAAAGAATCAGAAACAGCCCTCTCTCCCGCAGAGTTACAAAATCTGGATTACACTTCAATGTCAGAAAGCCAATTCAGAAGCACCATTATACAGCTACTGGTGGCTCTAGAAAAAAGCATTAAGGCCTCACGAGACTTCATGACTGCAGAATTTATATCCAATCAGGCAGAAATTAAAAATCAATTGAATGAGATGCAATCCAAACTAGAAGTCCTAACGACGAGGGTTAACGAGGTGGAAGAACGAGTGAGTGACATAGAAGACAAGTTAATGGCAAAGAGGGAAACTGAGGAAAAAAGAGACAATCAATTAAGGGACCATGAAGACAGATTAAGGCAAATAAATGACAGTCTGAGGAAGAAAAACCTACGTTTAATTGGGGTTCCCGAGGGCGCCGAAAGGGACAGAGGGCCAGAATATGTATTTGAACAAATCCTAGCTGAAAACTTTCCCAATCTGGGAAGGGAAACAGGCATTCAGCTCCGGGAAATAGAGAGATCCCCCCCTAAAATCAATAAAATCCGTTCAACACCTCGACATCTAATAGTGAAGCTTGCAAATTCCAAAGATAAAGAGAAGATCCTTAAAGCAGCAAGAGACAAGAAGTCCCTGACTTTCATGGGAAGGAATATTAGGGTAACAGCAGACCTCTCCACAGAGACGTGGCAGGCCAGAAAGGGCTGGCAGGACACATTCAGGGTCCTAAATGAGAAGAACATGCAACCAAGAATACTTTATCCAGCAAGGCTCTCATTCAAAATGGAAGGAGAGATAAAGAGCTTCCAAGACAGGCAGGAACTGAAAGAATATGTGACCTCCAAACCAGCCCTGCAAGAAATTTTAAGGGGGACTCTTAAAACTCCCCTTTAAGAAGAAGTTCAGTGGAACAATCCACAAAAACAAGGACTAAATAGATATCTAGAGGGTTTCTACACCATCCTGGTGGCATGACCTGGTGTTTACAGTATATCTCAGCTCTGCCATCCTATTGCTTAGTTTATACGTAAACTCACTGGTACTGAAGCTGTTTCAGGAAGTTAAGTCCACTCATGGAAAGTGAGTCCCGCTGAGGATAGGAAATAAATCTTTGGTGGGATCCACCCCTTCTCTGTATCAAGAGAGGAAAAACATCCTCAGAAACAGAGTAGAGATCACAGGGGCCAGAAGGTTATACAGGCAACCCTTGTCAGTTCCTCACTCATTGACTGACACAAACCCAAATCCTGGTCTTAGATATCCAAAATGCAATGTCTATTGTCTAACAGACAGAAGCGCTGCCTGCAGTGGTCATTGTCTGGATGTTGTATTTTACATAGCTCATGCACCTGGAAAATGAAATGCATCTCTCCTTAGATCTGTAAATTACCTATTCAGTTATCAGACAAGACAAACCAGAATAGAAGAGAAATCTTTCTGCCCAAACGATTTGAAGGCCTACTCAGGGAAATTAGGCAATATAATCATAATAAATAGAGAGAAAGAAAAATTATTTGTTTCCAAATGACATGATCTGCTACAGGGGCAATCATGTAGTCCTGTTGTGGAGTCTACAACTCCACAAAAGTTAGGAATTAATTCAGGATTATAAGGAATATCCAGGACATAAAATAAACAAATACAGCTATGATTCCACACACAAAAAAATTATCTATATAAAATTAACAAAAAGATTCCTTTAATGAGATCAAAAATAAATATTTAGGATTACATTTCAATATGAGATAAAATGCCAGACTAAAAATGACCTATATTGATGAAAGGTTTTTTTATTTTTTTTATTTATTTTTTAATAAATTAATTTTTATTGGTGTTCAATTTACCAACATACAGAATAACACCCAGTGCTCATCCCGTCAAGTGTCCCCCTCAGTGCCTGTCACCCATTCACCCCCACCCCCCGCCCTCCTCCCCCTCCACCACCCCTAGTTCGTTTCCCAGAGTTAGAAAGGTTTTTTTAAAAAGCAAACAAATGAAAAAATAACACTGCTCACACAGAACATGAGAGATTCCTAACTCTGGGAAATGAACAAGGGGTGGTGGAAAGGGAGGAGGGCGGGGGTGGGGGTGAATGGGTGACGGGCACGGAGGGGGGCACTTGATGGGATGAGCACTGGGTGTTGTGCTGTATGTTGGCAAACTGAACTCCAATAAAAGGAATTTTTTTTTAAAAAGATAACATCGCCACAATGAGAATTTATTTCCACAGTGACATCTGCACAAAGAGATCTGCAAAGGTAATGCAATCTTTGCTATTAACTTCTTAGAATAGAATTTTAGTCAAGAGCTGAATATATACTCAGAGGACATGCAAATAGGGCCTTCTCTCCGCTGATTAAACCAGCCCAGCCCTGACCCTGCAGCTAGGAGAGGAGCCCCAGCGCCAGATCCCCAGGTGACGCCATTCTGGGATCAGGACAGAACACAGACAACGCACCATGGAGTCTGTGCTCAGCTGGGTGTTTCTTGTCACTATTTTAAAAGGTAATTCATGGAGAACAAGAGACCTTGAGTATGGGAGTGGAGGTGAGTGAGATAAACGGGATTTGGGACAGGTTCCTGACCAGGATGTCTTGTGTCTGCAGGTGTCCAGGGTGAGGTGCAGCTGGTGGAGTCTGGGGGAGACCTGGTGAAGCCTGGGGGGTCCCTGAGACTCTCCTGTGTGGCCTCTGGATTCACCTTCAGTAGCTACGACATGGACTGGGTCCGTCAGGCTCCAGGGAAGGGGCTACAGTGGGTCGCATACATTAGCTATGATGGAAGTAGCACAAGCTACGCAGACGCTGTGAAGGGCCGATTCACCATCTCCAGAGACAACGCCAAGAACACGCTGTATCTGCAGATGAACAGCCTGAGAGCCGAGGACACGGCCACTGTATTACTGTGCGAGTGACACAGTGAAGGGACCTCAGTGTGAGCCCAGACACAAACCTCCCTGTGGAAGGGGATCAGGACCACCAGGGGGTGCACACTCCTCACCACTTCTGTCTTGAAGGCCCAGGAGCAGGTGCAGATGGAGGTTCTGGGCAGGTTTCCTGTCAGGGTCTGGGGCTTCCTCTCCATGAATCAGGTTATCTAGGGAGTCTCTCTAGACACACGATTAAGTGCCTTCTTATAAACTTTGTAATTTATGACATTTGTTTTAATATAAACTATTTTTTACATGCAGTAAAGAAATTTGCTTACACTTTCTCTCTACTGCCCCTACACATTATTTAATGACACTTATCTCAGTGCACCTCAACTTCTCAGTTAGGAGTTTCCACCTTCTCATTAGAGAACCCCCTGCTCAGCGTGCAAGGTTGATAGAAGTAGCATAAACCAAATGATGGACAGGAAGCAATAGATGGATTAGGAGTAGAAAGCAAAACTGAGAACTTCTGGAAGTGTCACTGTAATGAACCAAACTACCAGCATTCATGCATTCATGTTAGTGGTAACATGGAAGAGCAGTGGAAACTCCTCAAGGTTGTTATTAGGATGTGGAATATGGAGGTCACACATGCATGCACACACGCACATGCACACACAGACACACACACACACACGCACGCACGAGAGTATAAATCATTATCACATTTACCATGTCTGTTGAGAGCAGGGCAGGCCTCGCAGCAAGTCATAAATTCTTGGATGGAACAAGGAAGGACACTGACTCAGGGAGTGTGTTGTGGGTCAGTGGTGGGGATGGGGTCCTGCTCCAGGAGGAGCTTTTGTGGAGTCAGTGTCCCCCCTGCATCAAAGGAGGGAAACCTATGGGTTTTGGTTTGATGACCCATGTTTGTGGAGCTGGAGAATAGGAAGGAATGGATGTCCAGGATCTAGCAGGTACATTCAAAATACGGTGTAAGGGATCATTCCACTAAACAAGTATGAAAACTGATAGAACAATAGACAGAAACGGTTGTTCTAAGTATGAAAAAGTATGATTTAGGGGGGTAAATGAGACAAATGTTTCTTAGAAGCCTTACACAGTATAAAGTGATTATAGAAATGGACCAAGGATAACCCAGAGTCTCAGGTGGAAGCTTTCCTCCCCCCAAGGTCACCAGCTGATTGTGGAGGTCACGTGTGCACTGTGTGCACACAGAGACCAGAAGCTTCTACTGGATCCATGAGGCTCCTCAGGGTGAGGAGCTGGATTGGAGGACCTTCCACCTGAAGGGAATAACTTAGTAGTCCTTTGGGTCAGCTCACTGTGTGTGATGTCTACCATCCCCAGATTAGAACCTAGTGCACATGTGATGGGAGGAGGAGGAGGGGACTTTGGGGAGGACTTGGGTAAGGAGGTGCAGCCCTATGATTGGATCAGTGGGACATCTCTGTGCTTCTAGGATTTTGAAGTCTGTGTTCTTCCTGAGATTGGGGAACTTTTCAGCTATTATTTAATCAAAAAATTTCTTTTTCCTGCCTCCTCATCTACTGGGACTCCTATCATATGAATATAATTATGACATCAGGATTAACTGAGCTCCGTATGTCTGCCTTTGTTGTCTCTACCTTTGTTTCCTCTTCTCAGTCATTATTTTCAATAATTTGAACTTGTCTCAACTGACTCATCCTCTGTTTCATTCAACTTCATTTTTATAGCATTAACTGGGAATTAAATATTGGTTATAGAGTTATTAATATGGGAGGGAGGGGTCAAGATGGCAGAAGAGTAGGGTCCCCAAGTCATCTGTCCCCACCAAATTACCTAGATAACTTTCAAATCATCCTGAAAACCGGGATCCCTGGGTGGCGCAGCGGTTTAGCGCCTGCCTTTGGCCCAGGGCGTGATCCTGGAGACCCGGGATCGAATCCCACGTCGGGCTCCCGGTGCATGGAGCCTGCTTCTCCCTCTGCCTGTGTCTCTGCCTCTCTCTCTCTCTGTGTGTGTGTGACTATCATAAATAAATTAATTAATTAAATATATATATATATTCAAATCATCCTGAAAACCTATGAATTCGGTCTGAGATTTAAAGAGAGAACAGGGGTAATGCTACAGTGAGAAGAGTATGCACTTCTATCAAGGTAGGAAGACAGAAAAAAAATAAAGAAATAAAAAGCATCCAAGGGGAAGGGGACCCGTGAGGAGCCGGGCTAAGACTGCGCAGTGAGTGACCCCAGGACAGGAAGGCCCCATCTCCAGAGAAGCAGGGGCTTCACCAATATTCCCGGATGGAAAGGCACTCACAGAGAGCTCGGGCACGATCCCAGGAGGGGTAGGGATGCCCTCAGGCTCCCAGGGGCACTAACAGAGCACCTGTGCCCAGGGGAGAGTGGACCACACCCCACAGCTGAGCTCCCTAAAGGGTTGCAGTGCGTGCATGGTGGGGCTAGGGAGCATCTCAGAGGCAGCTCCAGCAGAGCCTCCATGTGTTGGGAACTGTGCAGCCTGGGAGCATGATTCCAGCAGCGCAGGCCTCAGAGCCCAAGGCGCCAGTGGACACAGCCCAGGATCCAGTGCTCCCCGGGGACAGGCAGAGGCTGGGAGGGCCCAGGACAGCGAGGACATTCCTGATGCCAGGAGGCCCCGAGCTGTGCAGATCAGCACTCCCTGCACCCTGAGCATCCAGGCCCCTGTGGACTGGGAGCTGCGGTAGTTACTTCGGGAGCTGACTCCAGAGCTGGAGAGCTGGCCACTGCCACTGTGGTTGTTCCTCCTGGGGCCTAACAGGACAAACAACCCCCAATGAGCCTCACAGTGGTCTCACAGGATAAACGGGATGAACAACTCCCACTGATCCCTGCACCAGGCAGGGGGTTGAGCAGCTCCCCCATGTGCTCACACCTGAGAATCAGCACAGCAGACCCCTCCCCCAGAAAATCAGCTAGACAGAGAGGGGAAAAGCAAGTTATTGACCAAGCAGCACCGGAAAGTTCCAGGGGAAGTCGAGGGATTTACAGTATACAGAATCAGAGGATACTCCCCCTTGGTTTTGTTTCCGGTTTGCTTCCCCCCCTTTTCTTTTTCTTTTTTTTTCTTCTTTTGTCTCTTCTCTCTTTTTCTCCTTTTCCAGTACAACTTGTTTTTGGCCACTCTGCACTGAGCAAAATGACTAGAAGGAAAACCTCACCTCAAAAGAAAGAATCAGAAACAGTCCTCTCTCCCACAGAGCTACAAAATTTGGAATACAATTCAATGTCAGAAAGCCAATTCAGAATCACAATTATAAAGCTACTGGTGGCTCTAGAAAAAAACATAAAGGATTCAAGAGACTTCATGACTGAAGAATTTAGATCTAATATGGCCAAAATTAAAAATCAATTAAATGAGATGCAATCCAAACTAGAGGTTCTAACAATGAGGGTTAATGAGGTAGAAGAACAAGTGAGTGACAAAGAAGACAAGTTGATGGCAAGGAAGGAAGGTGAGAAAAAAAGAGAAAAACAATTAAAAGATCATGAGGATAGGTTACAGGAAATAAATGACAGCCTCAGAAGGAAAAATCTATATTTAATTGGGGTACCCAGGGGTGCCGAAAGGGACAGAGGTCCAGAATATGTATTTGAACAAATCATACCAGAGAACTTCCCTAACCTGGAAAGGGAAACAGGCATTCAGATCCAGGAGATAGATCCCCCCAAAATGCAATAAAAACCACTCAACACCTCAACATTTAAAGTGAAACATGAAAATTCCAAAGATAAAAAGAAAGTTCTTAAAGCATCAAGAGACAAGAAATCCATAACCTTTATGGGGAGAAATATCAGAACAACAGCAGACCTCTCCACAGAGACCTAGCAGGCCAGAAGGCTGGAAGGATATATTCAGGGTCCTTTTTTTTTATGATAGTCACAGAGAGAGAGAGAGAGAGAGAGAGAGAGAGAGGCAGAGACATAGGCAGAGGGAGAAGCAGGCTCCATGCACCGGGAGCCCGATGTGGGATTTGATCCCGGGTCTCCAGGATCGTGCCCTGGGCCAAAGGCAGGCGCCAAACCGCTGCGCCACCCAGGGATCCCTATATTCAGGGTCCTAAGTGAGAAGAACATGCAGCCAAGAATAATCTATCCAGCAAGGCTCTCATTCATAATAGAAGGAGAGAGAAAGAGCTTCCAAGATAGGCAGAAACTGAAAGTATATATGATCACCAAACCGGCTCTGCAAGAAATATTAGGGGGGACACTGTAAAAGAAAGAGGAAGTCCAAAGAAGCAATCCACAACAATAGGGACTGAATAGGTATCATGATGACACTAAATTCATATCTTTCCATAGTAACTCTGAATGTGAATGGGCTTAATGACACCATCAAAAGGCGCAGGGTTTCAAACTGGATAGAAAAGACAGACCCATCTATTTGCTGTTTACAAGAGACACATTTTAGGCAGAAGGACAGCTGCAGCCTGAAAATAAAAGGTTGGAGAACTATGTACCATTCAAATGGTGTTCAAAAGAAAGCAGGGGTAGCCATCCTTATATCAGATAAATTAAAGTTTATCCCAAAGACTGTAGCAAGAGATGAACAAGGACACTATATCATACTTATCATCCATACTTAGAGGATCTATCCAACAAGAGGACCTAACAATCATGAATATTTATGCACCGAATGTGGGAGTCACAAATCATATCAATCAACTAATAACCAAAGTTAAGACATACTTAATAATAATACACTTATACTTGGTGACTTGAATATAGTGCTTTCTACAATCGACATGTCTTCTAAACACAACATCTCCAAAGAAACAAGATCTTTATTCATACACTCGACCAGATGGATTTCAAAGATATTTATGGAACTTTACATCCAAACACAACTGAATACACATTCTTCTCAAGTGCACATGGAACTTTCTCCAGAATAGACCACATACTGGGTCACAAATCAGGTCTTAACCAATACCAAATCATTGGGATCCTCCCCTGCATATTTTCAGACCATAATGCTTTGAAACTAGAACTAAACTCCAAAAAGAAGTTTGGATGAATTTCAAACACGTGGAGGTTAAGGACCATCCTGCTAAAAGATGAAACGGTCAACCAGGAAATTAGGGAAGAATTAAAAAGATTCTTGGAAACTAATGAGAATGAAGATACAACCGTTCAAAATCTTTGGGATACAGCAAAAGAAGTCCTGATGGGGGAAATACATCACAATACAACCATCCATCCAAAAACTGGAAAGAACCCAAATACAAAAGAGAACCTTCACCTAAAGGAGCTGGAGAAGGAACAGCAAATAAAACCATCACTCTGCAGAAGAAGCGAGTTAAAGATACAAGCAGAACTCAATGAAAGAAAAACCAGAACTGTGGAACAGATTAACAAAACCAGGAGTTGGTTCCATGAAAGAATTTAAGACAGATAAACCATTAGCCAGCTTTATTAAAGAGAAGAGAGAAAAGACTGAAATTAAGAAAATCATGAATGACAAAGGAGAGATCACCACCAATACCAAGGAAATACAAACGATTTAAAAACATATTATGAACAGCTCTACGCCAATAAATTAGGCAATCTAGAAGAAATGGAAGCATTCCTGGAAATCCACAAACTACCAAAACTGAAACAGGAAGAAATAGAAAACCTGAACAGGCCAATAACCAGGGAGGAAATTGAAGCAGTCATCAAAAACCTCCCAAGACACAAGAGTCCAGGGCCAGATGGCTTCCCAGGGGAATTCTGTCAAACGTTTAAAGAAGAAATCATACCTATTCTACTAAAGCTGTTTGGAAAGATAGAAAGAGATGGAGTACTTCCAAATTCGTTCTATGAGGCCAGCATCACCTTAATTCCAAAACCAGGCAAAGACCCCACCAAAAAGGAGAATTACAGACCAATATCCCTGATGAACATGGATGCAAAAATTCTCAACAAGATACTAGCCAATAGGATCCAACAACACATTAAGAAGATTATTCACCATGACGAAGTGGAAGTTATCCCCAGGATGCAAGGCTGGTTCAACACTCGTAAAACAATCAATGTGATTGGTCATATCAGCAAGAGAAAAAAACAAGAACCATATGATCCTCTCATTAGATGCAGACAAAGCATTTGACAAAATACAGCATCCATTCCTGATCAAAACTCTTCAGAGCGTAGGGATAGAGGGAACATTCCTCAGCATCTTAAAAGCCATCTATGAAAAGCCCACAGCAAATATCGTTCTCAATGGGGAAACACTGGGAGCCTTTCCCCTAAGATCAGGAACAGGACAGGGATGTCCACTCTCACCACTGCTATTCAACATAGTGCTGGAAGTCCTGGCCTCAGAGATCAGGCAACAAAAAGAAACAAAAGACATTCAAATTGACGAAGAAGAAGTCAAACACTTTCTCTTTGCAGACGATATGTTATTGTATGTAAAAAACCCAAAGACTCCACCCCAATTGCTAGAACTCATAGAGCAATTCAGCAGTTTGCAGGATACAAAATCAATGCCCAGAAATCAGTGACATTTGTATACATTAACAATTAGACTAAAGAAAGACAAAGTAAGGAATCGATCCCATTTACAATTGCATCCAAAAGCATAAGATACCTAGGAATAAAACTAGCCAAATAAGTAAAGGATCTAAAGCCTAAAAACTACAGAACACTTCGGAAGGAAATTGAGGAAGACACAAAGAGATGGAAAAATATTCCATGCTCATGGATTGGCAGAATTAATATTGTGAAAATGTCAATGTTACCCAGGGCAATTTACATGTTTAATACAATCCCTATCAAAATAACATGGACTTTCTCAGAGAGTTTGAACAAATTATTTTAAGATTTGTGTGGAATCAGAAAAGACCCTGAATAGCCAGAGGAATTTTAAAAAATAAAACCATATCTGGGGGCATCACAATACCGGATTTCAGGTTGTACTACAAAGCTGTGGTCATCAAGACAGTGTGGTACTGGCACAAACACAGACACATAGATCAATGGAACAGAATAGAGAACCCAGAAGTGGACCCTGAACTTTATGGTCAACTAATATTTGACAAAGGAGGAAAGACGATCCACTGGAAGAAAGACAGTCTCTTCAATAAATGGTGCTGGGAAAATTGGACATCCACATGCAGAAGAATGAAACTGGACCATTCTCTTACACCATACACAATGATGAACCCCAAATGGATGAAAGATCTAAATATGAGACAATATTCCATCAAAATCCTAGAGGAGAACACAGGCAACACCCTTTGAACTTGGCCACAGCAACTTCTTGCAAGATACATCCACGAAGGCAAGAGAAACAAAAGCAAAAAAAGAATTTTTGAGACTTCAACAAGATAAAAAGCTTCTGCACAGCAAAAGAAACAGACAACAAAACTAAAAAAAAAACTGCAGAATTCAAAAAGATATTTGAAAATGACCTATCAAATAAAGGGCTAGTATCCAAGATCTATAAAGAACTTATTAAACTCAACAGCAAAGAAACAAACAATCCAATCATGAAATGGGCAAAAGACATGAACAGAAATCTCACAGAGGAAGACATAGACATGGCCAACAAGCACATGAGAAAATGCTCTGCATCACTTGCCATCAGGGAAATACAAATCAAAACCACAGTGAGATCCCACCTCACACCATGAAACTGGGGAAAATTAACAAGGCAGGAAACCACAAATGTTGGAGAGGATGTGGAGAAAGGGGAACCCTCCTGCACTGTTGGTGGGAATGTGAACTGGTGCAGCCACTCTGGAAAATTGTGTGGAGGTTCCTCAAAGAGTTAAAAATAGACCTGCCCTACGACCCGGCAATTGCACTGCTGGGGATTTACCCCAAAGATACAGATGCAGTGAAATGCCAGGTGTCCATCAAAAGATGAATGGATAAAGAGTATTATATATATATTAGTGAAAGGGAATAAAGAGAAAGGGGAGAAAATGAGTGAAATATCAGCATCAGTGAGGGAGACAGAACATGAGAAACACCTCACTCTGTGAAATGAACAGGGGGTACTGGAAGGAGAAATGGGCACTGGAAGGAGATTCGGGTGCCTGGGGGATGGTCACTGAGGGGGGCACTTGGCAGGATGAGCACTGGGTGTTATGCTATATGTTGGCAAATTGAACTCCAATAAAAAAATATTAAAATAAAAGGAAAGGAAAGTGAGTCTCCCTGATGTCAAGAAATAGATTTGTGATGGGAATGATTCGTTCCTTGTACCAGAAGGGGAGAACCATCGTCAGAACCAGAATAAGGACCACAGGATCCAGAAGGCTATGCAAACAACTCATGTCAGCTCCTCACTCATTCACTGACCCAAACCCAAATCCTGGTCTTAAATAACCATGAACACAATTTCGTATTGTCTAACAGATAGAAGTGCTGCCTGCAGTGGTCATTGTCTGGGTGTCGTATTTTACATAGCTTATGCATGTGGAAAATGAAATGCATCTCCACTTAGATTTGTCTTGTGTCTACTGAGTTATTAGACTAGCCATAGAAACCAGAAGAATAGAAGAGAAATCTTTCTGCCCCAACAAGCTGAAGACCCGCCATGGGAAATTAGTCAATAAAAAATAAAAATAAATAAAATCAGTAAATAAAAAGAAAATTATTTGTTTCCAAATGACATGATCCAATATGGGGGCAATATCTACAAAATCCACAAACTCTAGGAATTAATTATTTCATGGAATATTCAGGGTATAAAATAAACAAATACAGTTATGATTCCACACAAGAACAAAAAATTATCTTTATCAAATTAACAAAAATAGCCCCTTTAATGAGCATCAAAAATAAATATTTAGCAGTAAATTTCAATAGTAGATAAAATACCATACTAAAAATGACCTATTTTGATGAAAGACTTTTTTTAATTTGTATTTTTTTAAAAAGATTTTACTTATTTATTCATGAGAGACACAGAGAGAAAGAAAGGCAGAGACACAGGCAGAGGGAGAAGCAAGCTCCATGCAGGGAGCCTGATGTGGGACTCGATCCCAGGTCTCCAGGATCAGGCCCTTGGCTGAAGGCAGGCACTAAACTGCTGAGCCACCCAGGGATCCCTTAATGAAAGACTTTTTAAAAAGAAAACAAAAATGAAAAGGCAACACTGCTCACAGATGAGAACTTCATATTTCCACAGTGACATCTGCACAAAGTGATCTGCAAAGGTAATGCAATCCCTGCTATTAACTTGTTGGTATCGAATTATAGTAAAGAGCTGAAGATATAGTCAGAAGACATGCAAATAGGGCCCTCTCTCCGCTGATTAAACCAGCCCAGCCCTGACCCTGCAGCTGGGAGAGGAGCTCCAGCCCCAGGATCCACAGGTGACCCCATTCAGGGATCAGGACACAACACAGACAAACGCACCATGGAGTCTGTGCTCAGCTGGGTTTTCCTTGTCGCTATTTTAAAAGGTAATTCATGGAGAACAAGAGACCTTGAGTATGTGAGTGGAGGTAAATGAGAGAAACGGGATGTGGGGCAGTTTTCTGACCAGGATGTCTTGTGTTTGCAGGTGTCCAGGGTGAGGTGCAGCTGGTGGAGTCTGGGGGAGACCTGGTGAAGCCTGGGGGGTCTCTGAGACTCTCCTGTGTGGCCTCTGGATTCACCTTCAGTAGCTACGACATGGACTGGGTCCGCCAGGCTCCAGGGAAGGGGCTGCAGTGGGTCTCAGAAATTAGCGGTAGTGGAAGTAGCACATACTACGCAGACGCTGTGAAGGGCCGATTCACCATCTCCAGAGACAACGCCAAGAACACGCTGTATCTGCAGATGAACAGCCTGAGAGCCGAGGACACGGCCGTGTATTACTGTGCAGGGGACACAGTGAGGGGACCTCAGTGTGAGCCCAGACACAAACCTCCCTGTGGAAGGGGATTGGGACCACCAGGGGGTGCACACTCCTCACCACTTCCCTCTTGAAGGCCCAGGAGCAGGTGCAGATGGAGGTTCTGGGCAGGTTTCCTGTCAGGGCCCGGGCTTCCTCTCCATGGAGCAGTTTCCACAGTAGCCTTAGACAAATGGTTCTGTGCTTATCTACTAAATCTCTGGTTTAGAAACTTCATTTTTATAGGAAACGACTATTATAACAGGCACAAGAGACAGAGTTGCTTACACTTGCTTACTACTTTCCCTAAACATCAATCAATTGCAAATATCTCCATGTACATCAACTAAATCTTTACCTAAGCCACACCTGCCTTCACTGTGCATCACAGGACCACCCAGTTCAACGAGCATGATTCCTAGAAGCAGCATAAAGTGCCTGGTGGACATGAGGCTACAGAGGCATCAACTATCTAAAGCAAAAGAAGAAAGACTCCTGGTGGCGTCACTATATTTGACCATGCCCACAGCTTCAA
This sequence comes from Nyctereutes procyonoides, assembly GCF_905146905.1. Taxonomy (NCBI): domain Eukaryota; kingdom Metazoa; phylum Chordata; class Mammalia; order Carnivora; family Canidae; genus Nyctereutes; species Nyctereutes procyonoides. The sequence goes on from NW_026575091.1 coordinate 68,410, forward strand.
TGTCAGTACAGACTGGAAGGAAGGGTAGCCTCTACCAGGATATGCTGCAGATGCGGAATCTGAGGATCACACACACACACACACACAGAGAGAGAGCAGAGAGAGAGAGAGAGAGAGAGAGAGAGACAGAGAATAGTATATAAAGGCTTTATCACTTGTCTTTTGAGAGCAGGGCAGGCCTCTCAGCAAGCCATAAATGGTTGGATGGAGCCAGGAAAGGACACCAGCTCAGAAAGCGTGTTGTGGTTCAGTGGTGGGGACAGGTTCTTGCTCCAGGAGGGACTTGTGTGGAGTCAGTGTCTCCTCTGCATCAATGGAAAGAATTCAAGGTTTCCTCCTGGATTTCCCATGAGTGGGGCAGGAGGAGAGGTGGCAGGACTGGTGATCAAGGAGCTAGCAGTTGACTCAAAGAATGCACTGTGATGAAAAATTCCACTAACCAATTTTGAAAACTGGGATAACAAAAGAAGAGAGGGAGGCTTCCACCTGCAGGGAATAACTCATTGATCACTGGGTGCTGATATCAGCTCACTGTGTGTGACCTTTACCATCCCCATGTTGGAACCTAACCTCCATGTGATGGGAGGAGGAGGTGGGGCCTTAGGGGAGCACTTAAGTCAGAAGTTGCAGCCTCATGATTGGATCAGGGCCCTTATACACCAGGACTTGGAAAGCCTCCTGCCCACTAGCTCCATGTGAGGTGATAGAGAAAGGACAGGCTAGGACGTGGGTGTTCTCCAGACACCTCATCTGCCTGCACCTGGACCTCAGACTCCCCAGGCCCCAGAACTATGAGAATGAGTGTCTGTTGTTTAATCCACTCAGTATGGGAATGCGGTGATATCACCAAACACACTAAAACAGGGTCTCACCACTTTTTGGTCCTTTACAACTTGTCCCAGGAAAACACTCAGGTTATAGCAAAACAGAGCAGGAAACCCACACCTAGACTCACTGTCCTCAGCCAACTTCAATGCTCCAACTTAGTAGCTGTGCATCACGTTGGTACCACACATTCCTCCTACCAGACTGGGGTTCTTTAGACCCATTAGTATCCTGGGATTTCTCCCTATTTACCACCTGAGCATCTTTAACCCAGGGACATCCCCATGGAAACAGACATCTAAAAGTTCAGATTTTCCTGTCTGCTGCTCATAATACTTTGCAGAAGCTTCTGGAAGTAGCTTCCCTCCTGCCTTCATCACCACAGCTATATCTCCCCATGACAACATCCACATCTCCTACATCCCAAAAGGAGGTCGATTTTCTACATGTGCACTTGCAGTTTTTGTTCTGTGAGACCTTTGAGTCATGCATGTTCAGAATGATTCAATAACTACCTATTCCAGGAACAAGTCACGCTCAGGGACCCATGATCCAGCATCTTAACTCCTCCCTCCCAATGCTGTTATAGCAAAGGCGGTGTGTGGAATTCCTTCTGCTTTATATGCTGAAGATCAAATGTGAATCTGGTATTTTATGTCAAAATTACCTAAATTTATTTCCGTCCCTACTCTTATCTCAGTGCTAAGGATTTATTACCTGTTTGAGTGTATGTTATACAATTATTATATTATTTTGCATAATAATGGTTGATCACTGAGGAGGGCACTTGATGAGATGAGCACTGGGTGTTCTTTATGTTGGCAAACTGAACACCAATAAAAAATAAAAAAAAATAATGGTTGACTTTTGTGTTCCATGAAAATCATCTCACTAATGAGTGACAAAGAGAGAAAGCACTTCTCACCATGTGATATGGGCTTCAGGCAGGATGTGAGGCAACCTCCCAAGGACAAGAATTGCAGACATATTATTATCAATTATTATTGTCTTCCTACAGTGGATATAGCTGCACGTTGGTTGGTGTGGGCTGCTGGCCATCTCCCTGATGTACACAATCCCCTCAGGGATGGGAACTGCTGGATCTGGAGGTAAAACAGAAGTCCTGTATCAGTTGGCACAGCCGAAGGGACTTACGTGAGAAACCCAAAACTGAGGTGGATCAGAGCTGCAAAATGGAATTCAATTACTACATATCAGCATTTTCTCTAAGTCTCTACCTTCATCTCTGTGTTAGAAAAGACAGTTATGGTTCATGCTACAAAAATAAGACCTTTATGAAAAGATGTCATATAGGCTCCTGAGTCAGGCACATCAGAGAATGCCTCAGGTATGTGCTGCGTGCACTGTGCTGTCCTGTTTTGGCTGCTCTTTCCTTCAAGTCAGGTGTCTCAGAGGCTCTCCCTGCCTGCAGTGGGCAGTGTGTTGTCCTTGGTAAGTTTGTGGTAAGTTTTAACTGGGTGTGCTCTGCTCAGCTTGTTAAATGAGCCCCGATACCACCTCCACTAGAACTGAGGCCCTGAAGAATTATCTGGTCAGGAGATGTGGGTGGGAAGGGGTGCAGCCTCTCTGGGAATCAGTATGGTGGTGCCTTAAATAGGTAAAAGTAGACGTACCCTGTGATCCAGCAACTGCACTATTAGGCATTTACCCTAAGATAACAAAGGTACTCATTCAAGGTCATACATGCACCTCTATGTTTACCATAGCATTATCTACATTAGCCAAACTATGGAAACAATCCTAATGTCATTCCAATGATGATGGATAAAGTACATGTGAGATTGATAGGTGATTTTTTTAAGATTTTGTTTATTTATTTATTCATGAGAGAAACACACACAGAGAGGGAGAGAGAGAGAGAGAGAGAGAGAGAGGCATAAACACAGGCAGAGGGAGAAAGAGGTTCCATGTAGGAAGCCTGATGTGGGGCTCGATCCTGGGACTCCAGGATCACACCCTGGACTGGAGGCGGTGCTAAACCGCTGAACCATCTAGCTGCCCTGATAGGTGATATTGATGTTGATATAGATCTAGATGCAGATACAGACAGATATATATCACTGGGAAATTCATAAAATGAAATCTAACACTTTGCAACTATGGGGTTTTACGTACGAATTATAATGCTAAGGGACCTAAGTCAGAGAAAGATAAATACTGCACGATTTCAGTCATATGTTGAACTTAAAAAAAAAAAACAAAATAAAGAAGAAATAAAAAAATGATAAATAGACCAAGAAATAGCCCCTCAGTGCAGAGAACAAACTTATGGTTACCACATGGTAGGTTAGTGGGTGATGGGTTATCTATCAGGTGGGGAGTGCATTTGTCCTGATGAACACTGGGTGCTGTATGGAAGCAGTCAGTATACTGGACACCAGTAATGAATATTACCCTGCATTTAAACTCTACTGAAATTTAAATAAAAACTTCAAAAGAGGTAAAACCTGAAATTGTATTCACTCTCTTAATTTCAAAACATAACGCATAATTTTTCTATATAACAAAGATGACATTGCTCAGGAATTTACTAATTTCCACTTCCATGGATCTAAAAATCAATAATCTATCAGATACACAGATTTCTGACCTTGTATTCTATTGATTGACTTAGGGAGAAATATAAAAAGATAGAATTTTAGGGCTTGATTTGTATGCTTAGGAAACAGTTTGCCTTTATTTTTAAGTTTGGCTTTGGGATATTCATATTTTAAATTCTGCCTAATTGGTCTGCTGTTTATATGCTTCTCAATGAGGGAAGAAGAGAACATAACAACGTGCAAACATTAACATATTATTTGTATTTCTACTAAACTCAATCATATCAATAAACCTGAGAGCTCTTGCAAAGTTCCAAATGATGTCCTACCAGGGATATGACTCCAGATGGTTCCTGAGCATGTAAGGGCTGACCCACATGTCAGGAGCTGTGGAATCAATGACATTATGCTGGGGGTGGTTCAGGATCAAATCAAGTGGTGCATATGCTTAACACTACTGTGCTTTACACTTCAAAAATTTTAAGATTCTATCCGTGTGGCATTTCAAAAATTAAAAAAAAATCACTTGTAACAATTGACAGAAAATCAACCATATATTTATAATTTTTTTAGGTTTCAGAATAATTTTAGGATTCTACTGAATTCAGGTAGAAGGGAGAATTTATGTTTCAAAAGAACATAACCACTGAGATATAGAGTAAGGAGTCTCACTTGTTGAATTTACCTACTAACAAGTAGTGGGCAATAATTAACTAAAACACTAGTGACCATCACTATGGTACCACATGGACTGGGCATTGATCTGCAGCTGCCATTCCTAGATCATCTGTGCCCACACCTCATGAGCAGCCCTTCCAGACATGGTCTCCCACATCCTGCCTGTGTGGGGTCATCCTGAGCTCCTGGACCAGGCTGGTTCACACAGGGTGCTGCTAGATCTGCAGGAAGCATAGACAAGTGTTAGCTGGCATTCCTGTGCACCTCCCTTTCCTCTGTAGGGAACAAGACCAAGCTTGAGGATGCCTGTTTACCATGATCTATTCCATGGTCTTCCCCATTGATATCACCCATGGATTCCAGCAGTGGCTCCTTACAGGAATTCTCAGACCAATGACAATCTCATTAGTGATTCACACTGAGAAGAGTTGGGAACAAGTGTGGACACCATATCAGATTTTAGCTGTAAGGGAAGAGGACATTCACTTTCACTGTCAGAACACAGAGCAGTGGTTTGTACCAGAGACAAGGTCCCAGGAATGACTCCTCCCAGGATAAGCAGATCCCTTCACCTTACTAAGAGAGGATACATTTCCCATGCAGTAGAAACTATGACACTACAAGACCTGGGGGGAAACAGCTCAGAAGCTTGAGGGCGCCACATAGATGGCAGGACCCCATGATCCCTCAGGTGAGGGACCTCCTGTGGATGCTGCTGTGTCCCATCACAGTCAGCCTGTGGATGGTTATAGGTTCTAGTGGGACTTCCCAGACCCCAGTTTGTAGGACTGCCTCCACCCTCCACTGAGAGGTGTCCTGCATCATCTCATCAGGTTTCAGGGAACCAGGTTACCAGGCTCAGATGGCAATGACAAATCTAGGTACCTTTTCCTTGTTAATGCAAAGTCCTTCTCCACATTCTGGTGTTTTCCATCCATCCATGTGCATCCATCAGGGTTCAGTTAGACACACAGAACAGGAAGGGTACCTGGGCTTTATGCAGGAAAGTGGCTGCACCTGGTCATGAGGGTTTCCTACCCACTTCACAGAGTGTACACACTTACAGATGTGGGGTCTTCAGTTCCCTTCCCCCCATCTGTAGCCACGAGATGGACACAGGATGAATGCCACTCTCTCTCATGATGTCAACATCCACTCACCCTTATGGTGGTAATATCAAGATCTCTAAAATTATCAAACATGGCAGTCCTTTGGGCCACATAGGTTATCAGCCACAGATTCAAGAATGACCCAGATGAATACAGTCCACACTCACACCTGAAAATGCTCACCTCCATCTCACATGACATTCACTATGTCATACCATGGAATCATCCTAAATGTCAACCCATAACAGCAATAACCCACATCCAAATTTTACATAAATATTATCACTTATAATGCCCCAAATCTAAATATCTATGTCAGGTATGGTGAGACTTGGGTAATTTCTTCGTGGGGTAAGATCTTCTACAGGAGTAGATAGAACAGTGATTCTGGAACACAGATCATCTCCTTCTAAATATAACAGCAGGGCAAGCATAAAACAACAGGTGTTAACATTCCTGTTCCAGAAGTGGAAAATTAAAGTTAAAAAGACATCACAACTTAATGATGCATATCCATCTGGGCAAACTCCATTTGGATGAAGTCAAGAGAGTGTTCTGAATCTCAGACTCCAACTACTGGCTATTTTTCTATCTGGGTCAACCCTTCCTAATCCTTGAAGTTGGTACAAGTTTGAAGCTGAGCATTTTGTCAGTCTATTTATTATAATTTGAGTCCAGAAAACTTCTTTCACTTTCTTTTCTCTTTTATTTAATATACAATGCTTCTGACTCTTAAAAATGTTAATAACGAGTAGGTACAAGATTCTGGATCACCTCTGACTACAGTAAAGGAAGCAGATTTACAGGCCAGGAACATAGTGCAGAGGCAAAGATGGGAAATAAGTAGAGGGACACAACCTCTGAACAGGTGGAGGCTCTAGGATACTTATGCTGCAAGTGTCTCATGTTTGCTTGTGGACACAGGAGAAGGGAAGTAAAGGGGTCCGTGCATCTCTGCAGGGATCCTGGGATCCAACAGATGCACTGGGACTATCAGGAGACACTCACACCCATCAGGGAGCTCAGGAACTTGGGAGCACTTACTCCAGGGAAGGAGGTCAGTTGAGCAGTCATCTCATCTTAGGATCTCATCTTAGCATCATGCTCTGAAAACTTCCTGACATGAACACTGGGAACAATTTCTAAAGCTGGTAAGATGGCAAGATGGTGGAAGAGTAGGGTCCCCAAGTCACCTGTCCCCACCAACTTACGTAGATAACTTTCAAATCATCCTGAAAACCTACAAATTCAGTCTAAGATTTAAAGAAAGAACAGCTGGTTTTGATTTGTATTTCCCTGATGGCAAGTGATGCAGAGCATTTTCTCATGTGCTTGTTGGCCATGTCTATGCCTTCCTCTGTGAGATTTCTGTTCATGTCTTTTGCCCATTTCATGATTGGATTGTTTGTTTCTTTGCTGTTGAGTTTAATAAGTTATTTATAGATCTTGGAAACTAGCCCTTTATCTGATACGTCATTTGCAAATATCTTCTCCCATTCTGTAGGTTGTCTTTAGTTTTGTTGACTGTATCCTTTGCTGTGCAAAAGCTTCTTATCTTGATGAAGTCCCAATAGTTCATTTTTGCTTTTGTTTCTTTTGCCTTCATGGATGTATCTTGCAATAAGTTACTGTGGCCGAGTTCAAAAAGGGTGTTGCCTGTGTTCTCCTCTAGGATTTTGATGGAATCTTGTCTCACATTTAGATCATTCATCCATTTTGAGCTTATCTTTGTGTCTGGTGAAAGAGAGTGGTCTAATTTATGGTCTAGTGGTCTAGCACCATTTATTGAAGAGACTTTCTTCCAGTGGATAGTCTTTCCTCCTTTGTCAAATATTAGTTGACCATAAAATTGAGGGTCCACTTCTGGGTTCTCTATTCTGTTCCATTGATCTATGTGTCTGTTTTTGTGCCAGTACCACACTGTCTTGATGACCACAGCTTTGTAGTACAACTTGAAATCCGGCATTGTGATGCCCCCATCTATGGTTTTCTTTTTTAAAATTCCCCTGGCTATTCAGGGTCTTTTCTGATTCCACACAAATCTTAAAATAATTTGTTCTAACTCTCTGAAGAAAGTCCATGGTATGTTGATAGGGATTGCATTAAACGTGCAAATTGCCCTGGGTAACATTGACATTTTCACAATATTAATTCTGCCAATCCATGAGAATGGAATGTTTTTCCATCTCTGTGTCTTCTTCAATTCCTTTCAGAAGCATTCTATAGTTTTTAGGGTATAGATCCTTTACCTCTTTGGTTAGGTTTATTCCTAGGTATCTGATGCTTTTGGGTGCAATTGTAAATGGGATTGACTCCTTAATTCCTCTTTCTTCAGTATCATTGTTAGTGTATAGAAATGCCACTGATTTCTGGGCATTGATTTTGTATCCTGCCACACTGACAAATTGCTGTATGAGTTCTAGCAATAGTGGGGTGGAGTCTTTTGGGTTTTCTATGTAGAGTATCATGTCATTGACGAAGAGGGAGAGTTTGACTTCTTCTTTGCCAATTTGAAAACCACAATGAGATACTACCTCACACCAGTGAGAATGGGGAAAATTAACAAGGCAGGAAACCACAAATGTTGGAGAGGATGTGGAGAAAAGGGAACCCTCTTACACTGTTGGTGGGAATGTGAACTGGTGCAGCCACTCTGGAAAACTGTGTGGAGGTTCCTCAAAGAGTTAAAAATAGACCTGCCCTACGACCCAGCAATTGCACTGCTGGGGATTTACCCCAAAGATACAGATGCAATGAAACGCCGGGACACCTGCACCCCGATGTTTCTAGCAGCAATGTCCACAATAGCCAAACTGTGGAAGGAGCCTCGGTGTCCATCAAAAGATGATGGATAAAGAAGATGTGGTTTATGTATACAATGGGATATTACTCAGCCATTAGAAATGACAAATACCCATCATTTGCTTCAATGTGGATGCAACTGGGGGCTATTTTGCTGAGTGAAATAAGTCAATCGGAGAAGGACAAACATTATGTGGTCTCATTCATTTGGGGAATATAAATAATAGTGAAAGGAATAGAGCGGAAGGGGGAATAAGTGGATAGGAAATATCAGAAAGGGATACAGAACATGGAGGACTCCTAACTCTGGGAAACGAATTACGGGTGGTGGAGGGGGAGGAGGGCTGGGGGTGGGGGTGACTGGGTGGCGAGCACTGAGGGTGGTACTTTATGGGATGAGCACTGGGTGTTATTCTGTATGTTGGCAAATTGAACACCAATAAAAAATAAATTTATTATTTAAAAAAAGAAAGAAAGAACAGCTGGAATGCTACAGTGAGAAGAGTCTGCCCTTCTATCAAGGTAGGAAGATGGAAAAAATATAAAGAAATAAAAAAGCATCCAAAGGGGAGGGACCCACACGAAGAGCTGGGCTAAGACCACCTGGCAAGTGGCCCCAGGACAGGAAAGCCCAGGCTCAGAGAAGCAGGAGCTTTGCCAATCTTCCCGGAGGGAAAGGACCTGGTAGGGAGCTCGCATAGGATCCCAGGAAGAGCAGGGATGCCCTCAGGCTCCCAGGGGCACTAACAGAGATCTAAAAGGTATTATTCTAAGTGAAATAAGTCATTCAGAAAAGACAAAATGCCATAGGATTTCACTTACATGTGGAATTTATGAACAAAAACAAATGAACAAAGGGTAAAAAAGAGAGATAGAAGCAAACCAAGAAACAGACTATTAACACAGGTAACACGGGAGGGTTACAAGAGGGGAGGAGTGTGGGGAATAACAAATCAGTTGGGAAATAAAGAGAGCATTACTCTAATGAGCTCAAGTGATTTATGGAGGTATTGAATCACTAGATGCATACCTATAACTAATATCAAACAGCATGTTAGCTAACTCGCATTAAAATAAAAATTAATTTGTTATTTTTTCTATTTATTTTATTTTTATATAAATTCAAGTAGCAGACAAATACCGTATGTCAGTTTCAGACGTACTGCTCAATAATTCATCAGATGCATAAACCCCCAGTTCTCATCACATCATGAGCCCTCCTTAATGTCCCTCACCCAGTTACCCATCCCCCCACCTCCCCTACAGCAACCCTCATGTTTTTCTCAGAGTTGAGTCTCCCATGGCTTGTCTCCGTCTCTGATTTCAGCCCATTCTGTTTCTCCTCTGTCCCTTATGGTCCTCTGCACTATTGCTTATATTCCGTATATGCAAGAAACTATGTGATTATTGTCTTTCTCCAGTTGACTTAATTCACTTGACATGATACCCTCCAATTTCATCCCTATGGATATAAATGGTAGTAATTGATCTCTTCTGGAAGCTTAGGAATAGTCCACTGTGTATTTACCACATCTTTATCCATTCATCTGTCAGAAGACATCTAGGCTCTTTCCACAGTGTGGCTACTGTGGAGATGGCTGCTATGAACATGGAATGTAGGCACCACGTTACTTCACTACATAAGTATCTTTGGTGTGAATACCCAGTAGTGCAATTGCAGGATCATAAGGTAGCTCTATTTTCAAGTTATACAGAAACCTCAAAAATATTTTCCAGAGTGGATGGACCACCTTGCATTCCCACAAACAATTCACCACATCCTCACCAACATTTGTTTTCCCTATCCTATTGATTTTAGCCATTCTCACTGGTGTGAAGTGGCATCTCATTGTGGTTTTCATGTATATTTCTTGATGCCAAGTAATGGGGAATATTTTTTCATGTCTCTGTTGGATATTCATATGTCTTCAGTGGAGAAATGACTATTTATCTCTTCTGCCCATTTCTTGACTAGATTATGTGGTTTTTTGCATGTTGAGGTTGATAAGTCCATTATAGATCTTGGGAATAGGCCTTTATTTGACATTTTATTTGCAAATATCTTCTCCCATTCCATAGGTTGCTTTTAGTTTTGGTGACTGTTTCCTTTTGCTGTGAATATGTTTTTATCCTGATGAATCCCAAGAGTTCATTTCAGCTTTTGTTTCTTATGACTTCAGAAAAGTGACTGCTGAGACGTTGCTGCTGCTGAGGTCAAAAAGTTTGCTACCTGTGTTCTCCCCTAGGTTTTGGATGGTTTTCTGGCTCCCATTTAGGTCTTTCATTCACATTGAGTTTACCTGTGTGTATGGTGTGAAGGAATGGTCATTTTATGCTTTTGCTTGTGGCTCTCCAATTATCTCACCTTCATTTATTAAATAGACTGTCCTCCTTTTGATTGGATATTCTTGTTTGCTTTGTCAAAGATGAGTTGACCAAGGAGTTGAGGGTCCATTTCTCGGTTCTGTATTCGGTTCCACTAATCTATCTGTCTGTTTTTGTGTCAATACAATACTATCTTGATGATCATCTCTTTGTAAGTCAGGTGTTGTGATACCCTAGCTTTGGGTTTCTAACTCAACATTCCTTTGCCTTGGGATCCTTGGATGGCACAGAGGTTTGTCACCTGCCTTCGGCCCAGGGTGTGATCCTGGAATCCCAGAATTGAGTCCCACATTGTGCTCCCTGCATGGAGCTGGCTTCTCCCTCTGCCTGTGTCTCTGCACCCCCCCCCCGTCTCTCATGAATAAATGAGAGATGATAAATACACTATTTTATTTATTTATTCATGACAGACAGACAGACAGATAGAGAGATGCAGAGACACAGGTGGAAGGAGAAGCAGGCTCCATGCAGGGAACCTGACATGGGACTCCATCCCCAGTCTCCAGGATCACGCCCTGAGTGAGGGTGGCGCTAAACACCTGAGCCACCTTGAATTCCCCTAAATAAATGAAATCTTTAAAAACAAATTACTTTGCCTATTCAGGGTCTTTTCTGGTTCTATATGAATAACAGAATGATTTATTCGAACTCTGTGAGAGCAATCCATGCTATTTTTTATGGAAGTTTAACTTGATGATACGTAGCATACCACCCAGTGCTCATCCGTCAAGTGCCCCCTTCAGTGCCTGTCACCCAGTCACCCCATCCCCCCGTCCACCTCCCATTCCACTACCCCTTGTTCCTTTCCCAGAGTTAGGAGTCTTTCATCTTCTGTGACCATCACTGATATGTTCACTCATTTTCTCTCCTTTCCCCTTTATTCCCTTTCACTATTTTTTATATTCCCCAAATGAAAGAGACCATATAATGTTAGTCCTTCTGCAATTGACTTATTTCACTAGCATAATACCCTCCAAGTCCATCCACATCGAAATAAAAGGTGGGTATTTGTCATTTCTAATGGCTCAGTAATATTCCATTGTATATATAAACCACATCTTCTTTATCCATCATCTTTTGGTGGACCCTGAGGCTCCTTCCACAGTTTGGCTATTGTGGACATTCCTGCTATGTACATTGGGTGCAGGTGTTCTGGCGTTCCACTGCATCTGTATCTTTGGGGTATTCCCCAACAGTGCAATTGCTGGGTCTCGAAGATCTATTTTTAACTCTTTGAGGAACCTCCACACAGTTTTGAGAATGGCTGCACCAGTTCACATTCCCATCAACAGTGCAAGAAGGTTCCCCTTTCTCCACATCCTCTCCAACATGTGTTGTTTCCTGTCTTGTTAATGATCACCATTCTCACTGGTGTGAGGTGGTATCTCATTGTTATTTGGATTTGGATTTCCCTGATGGTCAGTGATGCGGAGCATTTTCCAATGTCCTTGTTGGCCATGTCTATGTCTTCTTCTGTGATATAACTGTTCATGACACTTGCCCATTTCAGGATTGGATTGTTTGTTTCTGTGCTGTTGAATTTAATAAGTTCTTTATAGATCTTGGATACTGGCCCTTTATCTGATAGGTCATTTGCATGTATCTTCCCCATTCTGTAAGTTGTCTTATTTTTGCTGGCTGTTTCTTTTTTTAAATTACTTTTTATTGGAATTCTTTTTTAATTTATTTTTATTGGTGTTCAATATCCCAACATATAGCATAACACGCAGTGCTAATCTACTCAAGTGCCCCCCTCAGTGCCCGTCACCCAGTAACCCCAACCCCCCGTGCACGTCCCTTTCCACCACCCCTTGTTCGTTTCCCAGAGTTAGGTGCCTCTCATGTTTTGTCACCCTCTCTGATATCTCCCAGTCATTTTCTCTCCTTTCCCCCTTTTTCCCTTTCACTTTTTTATATTCCCCAAATGAATGAGACCATGTAACATTTGTCCTTCTCTGATTGATTGATTTCACTCAGCATAATACCCTCAAGGTCCCTATATGCCAAAGCAAATGGTGGGTATTTGTTGTTTCTAAAGGCTGAGTAATATTCGATTGTATATATACACCACGTCGTCTTCATCCATTCATCTTTCGATGGACACCAAGGCTCTTTCCACAGTTTAGCTATCGTGGATATTGCTACTATAAACATTGGGATGCAGGTTTCCACGTGTTTCAATGCATCAGTATCTTTTTTTTTTTATTTATGATAGTCACACACAGAGAGAGGCAGAGACACACACAGGCAGAGGGAGAATCAGGCTCCATGCACCGGGAGCCCGACATGGGATTCGATCCCAGGTCTCCAGGATCGCGCTCTGAGCCAAAGGCAGGTGCCAAAATGCTGCACCACCCAGGGATCCAATGCATCAGTATCTTTAGAGTAAATCCCTAGCAGTACAATTGCTGGGTCGAAGGGCAGATCTATTTTTAACCCTTTGAGGAACCTCCACACAGTTTTCCAGAGTGGCTGCACCATTTCACATTCCCACCAACCATGCAGGAGCGTTCCCCTTTCTCCACATCCTCTCCAACATTTATGGTTTCCTGCCTTGTTGATTTTCCCCATTCTCACTGGTGTGAGGTGGGATCTCATTGTGGATTTGATTTGTATTTCCCTGATGGCAAGTGATGCGGAGCATTGTCTCATTGCTTGTTGGCCATGTCAATGTCATCCTCTGTGAGATTTCTCTTCATGTCTTTCGCCCATTTCATGATTGGATTGTTTGTTTCTTTGGTGTTGAGTTTAATAAGTTCTTTATACATCTTGGATACTAGCCTTTTATCTGATACGTCATTTGCAAATATCTTCTCCCATTCTGTAGGTTTTCTTGTAGTTTTGTTGACTGTTTCTTTGGCTGTGCACAAGCTACTTATCTTTATGAAGTCCCAATACTTCATTTTTGCTTCCATTTCTTTTGCCTTCCTGGATGTATCTTACAAGAAGTTGCTGTGGCCGAGTTCAAAAAGGGTGTTGCCTGTGTTCTCCTCTGGGATTTTGATGGACTCTTGTCTCACATTTAGATCTTTCATCCATTTTGAGTTTATCTTTGTGTCTGGAGTAAAAGAATGGTCCAGTTTCATTCTTTGGTGTGTGGATGTCCAATTTTCCCAGCACCATTTATTGAAGAGACTGTCTTTCTTCCAGGATAGTCTTTCTTCCTTTATCAAATATTAGTTGACCATAAAGTTCAGGGTCCACTTCTGGGTTCTCTATTCTGCTCCATTGATCTATGTGTCTTGTTTTGAGCCAGTACCACACTGTCTTGATGACCACAGCTTTGTAGTACAACCTGAAACCTGGCATTGTGATGCTCCCAGCTACGGTTTTCTTTTTTAAAATTCCCCTGGCTATTCGGGGTCTTTTCTGATTCCACACAAATCTTAAAATAATTTGTTCAAACTCTCTGAAGAAAGTCCATGGTATTTTGATAGGGATTGCATTAAACGTGTAAATTGCCCTGGGTAACATTGACATTTTCACAATATTAATTCTGCCAATCCATGAGCATGGAATATTTTTCCATCTCTTTGTGTCTTCCTCAATTTCTTTCAGAAGTGTTCTATAGTTTTTAGGGTATAGATCCTTTACCTCTTTGGTTAGGTTTATTCCTAGGTATCTTATGCTTTTGGGTGCAATTGTAAATGGGATTGACTCCTTAATTTCTTTCTTCAGTCTCATTGTTAGTGTATAGAAATGCCTCAGATTTCTGGGCATTGTTTTTGGATCCTGCCACGCTACAAAATTGTTCTATTAGTTCTAGCAATCTTGGGGTGGAGGCTTTGGATTTTCTATGTAGGGTATCATGTCATTGGGGAAGAGGGAGAGTTTGACTTCTTCTTTGCCAATTTGAATGCCTTTAATGTCTTTTTGTTGTCTGATTGCTGAGGCTAGGACTTCCAGTACTATGTTGAATAGCAGTGGTGAGAGTGGACATCCCTGTCTTGTTCCTGATCTTAGGGGAAAGGCTCCCAGTGCTTCCTCACTGAGAATGATATTTTCTGTGGGCTTTTCATAGATGGCTTTTAAGATGTTGAGGAATGTTCCTGCTATCCCTACACTCTGAAGAGTTTTGATCAGAAATGGATGCTGTATTTCATCAAATGCCTTCTCTGCATCTAATGAGAGGATCATATGGTTCTTGGTTTTTCTCTTGCTGATTCACACACAATCAATCACATTGATTGTTTCACAAGTGCTGAACCAGCCTTGTGTCCCGGGGATAAATCCTACTTGGTCATGGTGAATAATTTTCTTAATGTGTTGTTGGATCCTATTGGCTAGTATCTTGTTGAGAATTTTTGCATCCATGTTCATCAGGGATATTGGTCTGTAATTCTCCTTTTTGGTGGGGTCTTTGTCTGGTTTTGGAATTAAGGTGATGCTGGCCTCATAGAATGAATTTGGAAGTACTCCATCTCTTTCTATCTTTCCAAGCAGCTTTAGTAGAATAGGTATGGTTTCTTCTTTAAACGTTTGATAGAATTCCCCTGGGAAGCCATCTGGCCCTGGACTCTTGTGTCTTGGGAGGCTTTTGATGACTGCTTCAATTTCCTCCCTGGTTATTGGCCTGTTCAGGTTTTCTATTTCTTCCTGTTTCAGTTTGGTAGTTTGTGGTTTCCAGATGCGTCCTTTTCTTCTAGATTGCCTAATTTATTGGCGTAGAGCTGTTCATAATATGTTTTTAAATCGTTTGTATTTCCTTGGTGTTGGTAGTGATCTCTCCTTTCTCATTCATGATTTTATTAATTTGAGTCTTCTCTCACTTCTTTTTAATAAGGCTGGCTAATGGTTTATCTATCTTATTAATTCAAAGAACCAACTCCTGGTTTTGTTGATCTTTTCCACAGTTCTTCTGGTCTCAATTTCGTTGAGTTCTTTAGTAACTATCTTCTTCTGCTGGGTGTAGGATGTGTGCTGTTTTTTCTCTAGCTCCTTTAAGTGTAAGGTTAGATTTTGTACTTGAGTTCTTTACAGTTTTTGGATGGATGCTTGTAATGCGATGTATTTCCCCCTCAGTACTGCCTAGCTGTGTCCCAAAGATTTTGAGCATTTGTATCTTCATTCTCATTAGTTTCCATGAATCTTTTTAATTCTTCCTTAATTTCCTGGTTGACCCTTTCATCTTTTAGCAGGATGGTCCTTAACCTCCACGTGTTTGAGGTCCTCTCAAACTTCTTGTTGCGATTTAGTTCTAATTTCAAGGCACTATGGTCTGAGATTACCCAGGGGAGGATCCCAATTTTTGGTATCACTTCAGACCTGATTTGTGACCTAGTATGTGGTCTATTCTGGAGAAAGTTCCATGTGCACTGGAGAAGAATGTGTATTCAGGTGCGTTTGGGTGTAAAGTTCTGTAGACATTTGTGAAATTCATCTGGTCCAGTGTATCACTTAAAGCTCTCATTTCTTTGGAGATGTTCTGTTTAGAAGACCTATCGAGTGTAGAAAGTGCTAGATTGAAGTCACCAAGTATAAGTTATTATTATGTAAGTATGTCTTAATTTTGGTTATTAATTGATTGATATATTTCACAGCTCCCACAGTTGGAACATATATAGTGATGATTGTTAGTCCTTTTGTTGGATAGATCTTTTAAGTATGATATAGTGTCCCTCATCACCTCTCACTACTGTCTTCGGGGTAAATTTCAGTTTATCTGATATAAGGATGGCTACCCCTGCTTTCTTTTGAGGACCATTTGAATGGTAAATGGTTCTCCAATCTTTTGTTTTCAGGCTGTAGGTGTCCTTCTGTCTAAAATGAGTCTCTTGTAGACAGCAAATAGATGGGTCCTGCTTTTTTTATGTAGTCTGACACCCTGTGCCTTTTGATGGGGTCATTAAGCCCGTTCACGTTCAGAGTTACTATTGAAAGAAAGAAGGAAAGAAAAGATAAAAAGAAAAAGGAAGAAAAAAAGAAGAAAGAAAGAAAGAAGGGAGTGGGGGAAGCAAACAGAAATCAAAAAGAAAAAAATATGGGGGAGTACCCTCTTATTCTGTATACTGTAAGTCCCTCGACTTCCCCTGAAACTTTCCAGTGCTGCTTGGTCAATAATTTGTTTTTCCTCTCTCTTTCTAGCTGGTCTTCTGGGGGAGGGGCCTGTTGTGCTGATTTTCAGGTGTTAGCACTTGGGGGAGGTGCTCTTCCCCCTGCCTGGTGTAGGGTGTAGTGAGTAATGTTTATCCTGTTTATCTGGTGAGGCTACTGTGAGGCTCAGTGGGGGTTGTTTACCCTGTAAGGCCCCAGGAGGAACAGCAACAGTGGTGGCAGCCAGGTCTGGAGCCCTGGATTCAGCTCCCTCAGTAGCTACAGAGCTCTCAGTCTGCAGGGTCCTGGATGCTCTGGGGCAGGGCTGCTGATCTGTTCAGCTTGGGGCAGAAGTGTCCTTGCTGTCCTGTGCCCTCCTGGCCTCTACCTGTCCCTGGGGGAGGTCGGATCCTGGGCTGTGTCCCCGGCGCCCTGTGCTCCCAGGCCTGCACCTTTGGATTTGCACTCCCAGCCACACAGCCCTCTCTCCACGGAGCCACTGCCCGAGCC
Source organism: Nyctereutes procyonoides (assembly GCF_905146905.1). NCBI lineage: Eukaryota > Metazoa > Chordata > Mammalia > Carnivora > Canidae > Nyctereutes > Nyctereutes procyonoides. Next base: position 85,313 of record NW_026575091.1, read on the forward strand.
CCTCCGAGCTGCTCCTGGAGCCGCGCAGCCCCCTCTGCACGGAGCCTCTTCCACTGCCGGAGCCGCCTTCGAGCTGCTCCCAGGTCCAGCCCTGTGCACGCTGCAGCCCTTTAGGGTGCTCGGTGCACTCTCCTGGAGCGCAGGTGTCTGTTAGTGTCCCAGGGAGCCTGTGGGCATCCCTGCCCTCCTGGGGTCATGCTCTAACTCCCTGTGAGCGCCTTTCCAGCCAGGAAGCTTGGTGAAGCTCCTGCTTCTCCGGGACGTGCTTTCCTGTCCTGGGGGCACTCTCCCCAGCCTTAGCCCGGCTCCTCGGGGGGGCCCTTCCCCCTTGGATGCCTTTTGTTTATTTCTTTTTTCCCCATCTTCCTACCTTGATAGAAGCGTGAACTCTTCTCACTGTAGCATTCCAGCTGTTCTCTCTTTAAATCTCAGGCCGAATTCATAGATTTTCAGAATGATTTGAAGGTTATCTAGGTTATTTAGTGGGGACAGGTGTCTTGGGGACCCTACTCTTGGGCCATCTTTCCCCTCCCTCTTCTCTCTTCTTTTTAACAAGGCTGGCTAATGCTTTATCTATCTCATTCATTCTTTCAAAGAACCGACTGCTGGTTTTGTTGATCTATTCCACAGTTCTTCTGGTCTCGATTTCATTGAGGTCTGCTCGAATCTTTATTAAATCTCTTCTTCTGCTGGGTGTAGGATCTTTGCTGTTTTTTTCCAGCTCTGTTAGGTGCAAGGTTAGCTTTTGTATTTGAGTTCTTTCCAGTTTTTGGATGGATGCTTGTATTGCGATGTATTTCCCCCTCAGGACCACTTTTGCTGTATCCCAAAGATTTTGAACGGTTGTATCTTCATTCTCATTAGTCTCCATGAATCTTTTTAAACTTCCCTAATTTTCTTGTTGACCCTTTCATCTTTTAGCAGGATGGTCCTTAACCTCCACGTGTTTGAAGTCCTTCCAAACTTCTTGGTATTTAGTTCTAGTTTCAAAGCATTATGGTCAGAAAATATTCAGGGGACAATCCCAATCCTTTCATATTAGTTAAGACCTGATTTGTGACCCAGTATGTGGTCTATTCTGGAGAAAGTTTCATGTGCACCCAGAAGAATGTGCATTCAGTTGGATTTGGATGTAAAGTTCTGTAGATATCTGTGAAATACATATGGTCCAGTGTATCATTTAAAGCTTTGTTTCTTTGGAGATGTTGTGCTTAGAAGAGCTGTCATTTCCCGAAAGTGTTATATTCAAGTCACCAAGTATAAGTGTATTAATATCTAAGTATGTCTTAACTTTGGTTATTAATTGATTGATATACTTGGCAGCTCCCACATTCGGGGCATAAATATTCATGATTGTTAGGTCCTCTTGTTGATAGATCCTTTAAGCATGATATACTGTCCCTCTTCATTTCTTACTGCAGTCTTTGGGATAAACTTTAATTTATCTGATATAAGGATGGCTACCCTAGTTTCTTTTGAGGACCATTTGAATGGTAAATGGTTCTCCAAATTTTTATTTTCAGGATCTAGGTGTCCTTATGTCTATAATGAGTCTCTTGTAGACAGCAAATAGATGGGTCTGGCTTTTTTATCCAGTCTGAAACCCTGCTCCTTTTGATGGGGTCAGTAAGCCCATTTGCATTCAGAGTTACTATGGAAAGATATGAATTTAGTGTCTTCATGATACCTATTCAGTCCCTGTTTTTGTGGATTGATTCCTCAGAATTCCTCTTTCTTTTACAGAGTCCCCCTTAATATTTTCTTTCAGAGCCGGTTTGGTGGTCACATATTCTTTCAGTTTCTGCCTATCTTGGAAGCCCTTTACCTCTCCTATCCTGAATGAGAGCCATGCTGGGTAAAGTGTTCTTGGTTGCCTGTTCTTCTCATTTAGGACCGTGAATATATCCTGCCAGCCCTTTCTGACCTGCCAGGTCTCTGTGGAGAGGTCTGCTGTTATCCTAATACTTCTCCCCATAAAGGTTACGGATATCTTGTCTCTTGCTGCTTTAAGGATCTTTCTTTATCTTTGGAATTTTCAGGTTTCACTATTAAATGTTCAGGTGTTGAGCAGTTTTTATTGATTTTGGGGGGGGGGGTCTCTCTATCTCCTAGATCTGAATGCCTGTGTCCCTTCCCAAGTTAGAGAAGTCCTCATCTATGATTTTTTCAAATACACTTTCTGGACTCTGTCCCTATCAGCGCCCTCGGGAACCCGAATCAAACATAGATTTTTCCTTCTGAGGCTGTCACTTATTTCCCTTAACCTATCCTTATGATCTTTTGATTGTTTTTCTCTTTTTTTCCTCAGCTTCCTTCCTTGCCATCAATTTGTCTTGTATGTCACTCACTCGTTCTTTTACCTTGTTAAATCTCATTGTTAGGACCTCCTGCTTGGACTGTATCTCATTTAATTGATTTTTTAATTCCACCTGATTAGATCTATATTCTGCAGTAATGACGTCTCTTGAATTCTTTATGCTTTTTTTCCAGTGCCACGAGTAGCTTTGTAATTGTGCTTCTGAAATGGCTTTCTAACATCGAACTGTAATCCAGATTCTTTACTTCTGTGGGAGAGACTATTGTTCATGATGCTTTCTTTTTTGGTGAGTTCTTCTTTCTAGTTATTTTGCTCAGTGCAGAGTGGCTAAAAACTAGTTGTCCTTGTTAGAAGTGCAAACTCTTTTCTCTGTAGCATTCCTCTATAGGTGTTCTCTCTTTAAATCTCAGGCCAAATCCTAGGTTTTCAGGAAAATTTGAAAGTTATCTACGGAGAGAGGAGGGGAAAGATGGCAGAAGAGTAGGGTCCCCAAATCACCTGTACCCACCAAATTACCTGGTCAGCAGGTCTGTGGGGAGGGGGCTGCGCGGCCCAGGGAGCAGCTCTGAGGGGTTCAGGCAAGGCAGGAAACCACAAATGTTGGAGAGGATGTGGAGAAAGGGGAACCCTCTTACACTGTTGGTGGGAATGTGATGCATGGTGCAGCCACTCTGGAAATCTGTGTGGAGGTTCCTCAAAGAGTTAAAAATAGACCTGCCCTACGACCCAGCAATTGCACTGCTGGAGATTTACCCCAAAGATACAGATGCAATGAAATGCTGGGCCCCCTGAACCCCGATGTTTATAGCAGCAACGTCCACAATAGCCAAACTGTGGAAGGAGCCTCAGTGTCCATCAAAAGATGAATGGGTAAAGAAGATGTGGTTTATGTATACAATGGAATATTCCTCAGCCATTAGAAATGACAAATACCCACCATTTGCTTCAACGTGGATGGAACTGGAGGGTATTATGCTGAGTGAAGTAAGTCAATCAGAGAAGGACAAACATATATGTTCTCATTCATTTGGGGAATATAAATAATAGTGAAAGGGAATAGAAGGGAAGGGAGAAGAAGTGTTTGGGAAATATCAGAAAGGGAGACAGAACATAAAGACTCCTAACTCTGGGAAACAAACTAGGGGTGGTGGAAGGGGAGGAGGGTGGGGGGTGGGGGTGAATGGGTGACGGGCACTGAGGGGGGCACTTGAGGGGATGAGCACTGGGTGTTATTCTGTATGTTGGCCAATTGAACACCAATAAAAAATTATTTTAAAAAAATCCCCATATCAGAATGTAAACATAACTTGAGAAACTCCTCCCCCCCTCCCGGAGGTCCCCTAGATTAGCCCATAAAACTAAGCTGGATCCCACCATGGGGTCCAAATCCCTACTCCACTGTGTCAGGTATACTTGGACCCAAGCTCAAGCTTGTTAATAAACCCTCGTGTACTTGAATTGGTGTTGGCTCCTCAGTGGTTTATCAGATTCACAATCTTGGGCACAACATTTGGGGGCTTGTCTGGGATCCAAGAGACCTCCAGGACCCCATCCGGAGGGTTTCACTCAACTTTTTCCACCTTTTCTGCGCACATTTTCTGAGAGCTCTATACTGTATTTTTACCTGTAGGAATTACAATCTGTATTAAGTCAATAATGGCTTAGGCAGACACACTGGCAGACCATCGCCCAGGGGTCTTTGGGAGACATCTCTTGCCCCCACCTGGAGGATGGAGTCCTCATCTGTAAGGACAGGTGTCCTCATCTGTAAGGAGGGCTGACTCTCAGCCCTTTGGTTTACTTTTCTGTTTTGTCTCTGCGGCCACATTGGAACGTTTGTCTGTGTTATTGGGTCTTTGTTAATTGTCTTACTGTCTGTGTCTTGGCATGGATTGGGGACATAACGGGGCAGACACAAACCACTCCCCTGTCTCTTATGCTCTCCCATTTCTCGGACGTTAGAGAAAGAGCTCATAATCTGAGCACAGACATAATGGAGAGAGAGATTTCAAATTTATTGCATATCAGAATGGGCAACCTTTGATGCAGGATGGCCCCAAGAAGGAACTTTCCACCTACTTATTATCTTACAGGTTAAGGCTGTGATCTTCAGGGACAAATCAGATGGCTACTCTGACCAGGTGTCCCACATCCTGGTCTGGCAGGACATGATTGAGAATCCCTCTCCTTGGCTAAAACCATTTTTAGCCCCCCAAAGCAGGACCTACCAAGATTCTAGCCCTGCAAAAAGCCGAGAAGGAAACCGACTCTATGATCCAAGCGCCCCTTAATCCAGTCTTGCAGGATTCCTCCCCAGAGGACCTGATCCTCTCACCACCCTACCAGGCACCCCTTCCCCTTCCACCCCTCATTGGAGGCACTGGGGCCTGCAGAGGGGGTGCCACCCCTCCCTGACAAGGGAGTTCCTATGCGTGGGCCAGCAGCGAGGACAAGTGGATGGACCAACCGGGCAGCCCCACCTCCAAATGCGGGCCAGCCGACTCCACCGCCCTTCCCCTCTGCGCCATGGGGCCCCCCAACGAGACTGGTGGACAGCTAATGTTATATTGGTTATTCTCCACCGGTGACTTATATAATTGGAAAACCCAAAATGCAAAGTTCTCTGATAATCCGAGAAATCTAATTGGGCTTTTAGATACTGTTCTCTTTACCCATCAGCCTACCTGGGATGACTGCCAAAAGCTCTTGCAGGTCCTCTTCACCACCGAAGAGAGAGAACGAATTCAGGTGAAAGCCCGGAAGTCTGTCCTGGGAGAGGACAGACAGCCGACACAAAACCCAGACCTCATAAATGCTGCCTTCCCCTTATCCCGCCCTACCTGGGACTACAACTCAGCTGAAGTTAAGGAGAGACTCTGGGTCTACCACCAGACTCTAACGGCAGGTCTCAAGGCTGCCACACGCAAGCCTACCAATCTGGCCAAGGTATATGATGTAAGACAGGGTAAGGATGAGAGTCCAGCAGCCTTCTTAGAATCATAGAGGCTTTTAGGCAGTACACTCCTATGAACCCAGAAGCCCCAGAAGCAAAGGCCACAATGATCATGGCTTTTGTTAACCAGGCCGCTCCAGACATTAAAAAGAAATTGCAAAGTGTAGAGAGACTAGGAGAAAAGAGCTTGCAGCACTTAGTAATAGTAGCAGAGTCTATAATAATAGAGAAAGTCTGGAAGAGCAACAAACCAAACTAAGTGACCAGCAGACCCGAAACCTGGCCAAGATCCTGTTGGCCACAACCATGGATGACCCACAGGAAAGATGGAGGCACCTCAAGAAGCTGGCTTCAGGGACAGGTAGGGAGGATGGCCCTGGTCCCCGTTGGAAGTGCCCTAAGCTGAACAAAAACCAATGTACTTTTTGCAAAGAAAAGGGCCACTGGGTGAAAGACTGCCCTAACAAAATATCTAAGGCCCCTGCCAAGATCTTGGAGATGGAGGACCTGGGCAACTAGGGAATTTGGGGTTCAGCACCCCTCCCTGAGCCCAGGGTAACTCTTAGAGTGGAGGGGCCACCCATTGAATTCCTAGTGGACACTGGGGCACAACATTCAGTTTTATTACAACCTCAAGGGAAATTGGCAAACAAGACTTCATGGGTGCAAGGGGCCATGGGCACCAAACAGTACTCATGGGCTATCCAAAGAACTATAGATCTCAGCATGGGCTGGGTATCCCAATCCTTCATGGTCATCCCTGAGTGCCCCTACCAATTGTTAGGTCGGGATTTGCTCACCAAGATGGGGGCACAAGTTCGCTTCAGGCACAAATTGCCCGAGGCAGCAAAAATCATAAACAAGGAGGGGCACCCTATTCAGGTGCTTGTCCTGAGTTTAGAAGACCAATATCATCTCCACCAAATGCCCTCAGCCCCAATGACTAACATTCACCGTTGGCTGCAGGAATTTCCCCAAGCATGGGCAGAAACTGGGGGAATTGGCCTGGCCCAGCGCTGACCAGCCGTATACATAGAACTAAAGCCGGGGGAAGACCCTGTCAGGGTCCACCAATACCCCATGCCTCTTGTAGCACATACGGGAATCACACCCCACATATGGCGACTACTGGATTCGGGCATATTGAGGTCTTGCCAATTGACATGGAACACTCCCTTGCTGCTGGTTCAGAAACCGCACTCTAATGATTACAGGCCAGTCCAGGACTTAAGGGAAGGCAACGGGCGAGTAGAGGATATGCACCCTACGGTCCCAAACCCATGCACCCTTCTCTCCACCCTGTCTCTATACAAAACTTGGTATACGGTATTAGATCTTTTACCCCAAAGATTCAGATGCAATGAAACGCCAGGACACCTGCACCCTGATGTTTCTAGCAGCAATGTCCAGAGTAGCCAAACTGTGGAAGGAGCCTCTGTGTCTTCGAAAGATGAATGGATAAAGAAGATGTGGTTTATGTATACAATGGAATATTGCTCAGCCATTAGAAATGACAAATACCCACCATTTGCTTCAACGTAGATGGAACTGGAGGGTATTATGCTGAGTGAAGTAAGTCAATCGGAGAAAGACAAACAGTGTATGTTCTCATTCATTTGGGGAATATGAATAATAGTGAAAGGGAATATAAGGGAAGGGAGAAGAAATGTGTGGGAAATATCAGAAAGGGACACAGAACATAAAGACTCCTAACTCTGGGAAACGAACTGGGGGTGGTGGAGGGGGAGGAGGGCGGGGGGTGGGGGTGAATGGGTGATGGGCACGGAGGGGGACTCTTGACGGGATGAGCACTGGGTGTTATTCTGTATGTTGGTAAATTGAACACCAATAAAAATTAATTTATAAAAATAAATAAATAAAAATAAAAAAATAAAAAATAAAAAATAAAAAAATAAAAAAAAAAGACTCCTTTTTCAGCCTGCCTTTAGCACCCAAGAGCCAAGACCTCTTCACCTTTGAATGAACAGACCCTGAGAAAGGCATCAATGGCCAGCTCACCTGGACTAAACTACCACAAGGATTCAAAAATTCACTGGCCATCTTCGATGAGGCCTTACACAAAGACTTTGGTGAGTTCTGTTCCAAGCACCCTCATTTGACCTTATTGCAATATGTAGATGATATCCTGTTGGCAGCAGAGGACCAGGACACATGCTTGCGAGGCACCGGGGACTTGCTCCAGACAATAGTGGCTCTAGGATACTGGGCCTCAGCTAAAAAAAAAAAAAGCCCAGATCTGCAGAGCAGAGGTGAGCTACCTTGGGTACAAATTAAAGGATGGACAAAGATGGTTGATGGATGCATGGAAGGAAACCATCCTAAAGATCCCACAGCCGCAAACTCTCTGCCAGGTATGTGAATTCCTGGGGTCAGCAGGGTTCTGTTGATTATGGATTCCGGGTTTTGTCGAGATGGCCAGACCCCTCTATGAGGCCACCAGGCACCAGCAAAATTTTGAATGGACAGAGGCCATGTACAGAGCCTTTAATGACCTTAAATAGGCCTTGCTGTCTGCCCCGGCTCTTGGGTTGCCTGACCTAGCCAAGCCCTTCTATCTGTATGTAGACAAGAAAGATGGGGTGGTAAAAGGGGTCCTTGTCCAGTACATAGGTCCCTAGAAGAGACCCATAGCGTATCTCTCCATAAAGCTAGAAACGGTGTCCCCTGGATGGCCCCCATGCTTAAAAATTATTGATGCGGTGGCCACTATGGTCAAGAATGCAGACAAGCTGGCCATGGGGCAAGAACTGCATGTTAACACCCCACATGGTATTGAAGGGGTACTCAAACAGCCGCCAGACCACTGGATCAGCAATGTCTGTCTGAACCATTATCAGAGCCTACTGCTAAGCCCCACCAGAATTTTATTTAAGCCACCAACAACCTTGAATCTGGCGACGCTACTCCCTAACCCAGACTGGGACCCCCCTCTGCATGACTGTCAAGAAATTTTGGCACAGGCGCAGGGAATCAGAGCTGACTTCCAGGACCTGCCACTGCCAAATGCAGACACCACCGGTACATGGACAGCAGCAGTTTTGTCCAAGAGGGAATCAGATATGCAGGGGCAGCCATAACCATGGAAATGGAGACCATCTGGGCAGAGCCATTGGCAGCCGGAATGTCGGCTCAATGGGCAGAACTGATCACACTGGCCAAGGCACTGACCGTGGGAGAAGGTAAATGAATAAGCATCTACACCGACAGCAGGTACGCCTTTGCCACCACTCACATCCATGGAGCCCTTTACAGAGAGAGAGGGCTTCTGACAGCAGAAGTAAAGACTATTAAAAACAAAACAGAGATCCTTGAACTCCTGAGGGCCCTCTGGCTGCCCAAGGCACTAGCTGTCATCCATTGTCCGGGACACCAAAAGATAGACACACCAGTAGCCGGGGGAAACCGGCTAGCCGATTCAAAAGCAAAGGAGGTGGCCCTTTCGGTGACCCAGGTCTTAACAACCATGCTACCTGATCCGGGGGCACTGACCCTGCCAGACACCCCCAATTATACTGATGCTGATTTACACTGGATCAAACGCTTGCCTATGATCCAGTGCTTATGTGGCTGGTGGAGGGCCACAGACTCCAGCATCATCCTGCCAGAGGAACTAGGACAATGAGTCCTATCCAAAATGCATCGGAGTACTCATATGGGAACAAGGAAGATGGAAGACCTCATATGACATGCAAATATCACTATTAAAGAGTCTTGGGCAAAGCTAGAGCAGATTGTTGCAAGCTGCCACGCATGCCAGTTAACTAATGCCACCACCCATGGATCTAACCCAGGCACCTGGCTCCAAGGGGACCACCCAGAAGCCTACTGGGAAGTGGACTTCACTGAGGTAAAACCTGTAAAATACGGATACAGGTATTTACTAGTGTTTGTAGATACTTTTTCAGGATGGACAGAGGCATTTCCCGCCAAACATCAAACAGCTCAGACCACAACCAAGAAACTGCTGGAAGACATCTTACTGAGGTATGGTGTTCCTGTTAAGATTGGATCAGACAACGGACCAGGATTCGTCTCTAAGGTAACACAGGGTGTGGCACTAGTACTTGGGGGCAGATTGGAAATTACATTGTGCATATAGGCCCCAAAGCTCAGGACAGGTAGCCTAAATTAGCCCTGGAGATTGGTGGGGACTGGGTGACTCTCTTCTCCTTCACCCTATATAGAGTGAGGAATTCCCCATATAAGATGGGACTGACTCCCTACGAGATCATGTTCAGTCTTCCTCCACCTATTATCCCCAATTCAAAACCTGAGGTGCTTTCTGGACTTGATGATCAACAACTTCTTTTCTCCCTCCAAATGTTACAACGAACCCATGAGCAGGTGTGGCCTAAGCTGAGGGCCCTCTATGAGACTGGGCCACCCCCGGACCCCCATCAATATCGGCCGGGTGACTGGGTGTACGTGCGGAGATACCAACACCAGACATTTCAACCTCGCTGGAAGGGACCCTACATCGTGATCCTGACCACCCCCACCGCTATCAAGGTCAATGGGATTACTCCCTGGGTCCATTACACCCATGTCCAGCCAGCTGACCCACACGCCATTCTCAAGGACTTTGTTCCAGAATGGAAAAGCCAACCAGACAAGGACAATCCCCTAAAGCTAAGACAGCACTGTTCTCATTTATTTCCCACCTCTAAGACTCCCTAGTCTGAGGTTGTCCTTTTTTTTTTTATAATGGGGATGGGGTGTCTGGTTGGCTCAGTTTGTAGAGCATGCAACTTTTTAAAATTTTTATTTATTTATGATAGTCACAGAGAGAGAGAGAGAGAGAGAGAGAGAGAGAGAGAGAGAGAGAGAGGCAGAGACACAGGCAGAGGGAGAAGCAGGCTCCATGCACCGGGAGCCCGACGTGGGATTCGATCCCGGGTCTCCAGGATCGCGCCCTGGGACAAAGGCAGGCACCAAACCGCTGTGCCACCCAGGGATCCCAGGTTGTCCTTCAAAATAGAAGGAGATTAGACTTAGTCTTCTTACAACAAAGGGGGGTGGTTATGTGCTGCCTTAAACGTAGGATGTTGCTTCTTCACTGGGACATAAATGGGAATGAGAAGAGCAACAAGGTTGGTTCAAATCCTGGTTTAATCATTCCCCCTGGATCACCCTGAGAGGAGAGCAACCTAGACCCATGATTCAGTCCTTCCTTAGGTTCCTCTGAGAGGGGGAAATGTGGAGGCCAAGAAAATTAAGGCCATTCTACCTTAACTTCAGTGTTAGCATAAGTACAGCCATCTCAGGCCCCTGTGATTAACAGATGAACTTTACCTTACTTCAGTTACAGGAAGAAACAGCTTAACACCCTAGAAAGCCCCATATTAGAATGAGAACAGAGATCACCACCCATGGCAGAAAGTCCCATATCAGAATGAGAACAGAGCTTAATGGCTTTGAAAGCCCCATATCAGAATGTAAACAGAACTTGAGAAATTCCTCCCTCCCTCCTGGAGGTCCCCTAGACCAGCCCATAAAACTAAGCTGGAACCCACCTCAGGATCCAAGTCCCTACTCCGCTGTGTCGGGTATACTTGAACCCAAGCTTGAGCTTGTTAATAAACCCTCGTGGACTTGCATGGGTGTTGGCTCCTTGGTGGTTTCTCAGATTCACAATCTTGGGCACAACAATCCTTACCAAATTCCTTACTGAATCCTGAAAAGACTACTAGAGAAAGTTTTCCTTCAGAGTAGGACCTCACCACCTCACAAAGGAGAGCCTGTGTCATTACCAAACAAAATGCTCTCTGTTCACACCTGATGAGTCTGCTGCTATGTCACATTACACCACACAGCTCACAAATGCCCTCTGTGACCCTATGCCAAGCCTAGAGAAATTAATAAATAATAAAGATGGGAAAGTTGTCACTACAACTTTAAACATTTGATAGAATTCCCCTGGGTGGCCTGAGTCAGGGAAGTTGTGCTGGTGTTGGGGAGTGTGGGGTTTTTAAAGCCTTATTAGTTCTGGGTCCGGATCCGGGTGGGTCCCTTGCCAAATTAGGCAAGGGAACACCATGTCCTTAGGTGATTGGGTGGGGGTGGGGATAGTACAGATGATGGGGGTGGTCCCTGGCTGGAAAGTCCTAGGTAGAAAGTTTCGGTTTCCGGTTTAGGCTTCGATTTACTGGAGATGATGTGGTGGTCATGGCTGCTTTGGCAAGATCAGCCATTTTGACCCAATTTGAGATGTCCACCATTTTGAGTGCCCCTGTCTCTCAGCCAGCCCAACGTTCTGACCTTTTGTTCTATATAATGGTGTGAGGGGCTTCGACTCCATTCTGGCTACTTCCTGCTGACAGTTGGGCATCGTTATAGGGATAGTCATTAAAGGGGTGGTTGGACGTGGGTAGTCGGAGGTGGGCAGGAGAGAGTAGGGCTGTAGGAGGAGCAGATTTACTGCAACTCACGTCATCTCTCAAAGGCGTTCTTGTAGGCACCTAACAAGGCAAGGAGCAACAGAGATTAGTAACAAGATTAAGCACAGGGGTCCCGCTAGGGGGAGGAGCCAAGTTACCCAAGTGCAGGGGTCTAGACCCCATAGGTGGGAATCCTGGCATCTCGACTGTATCCAGTCTCTGAGTTCACGAATTTTGGAGGTGACTATGCCCAACTGGTTAACATAATAGCAACATTCTTCATTTAAGTAGAGGCAAGTCCCCCCTTTTTCTGCTGTTAGGAGATCTAAGGCTCATCTGTTTTGTAGGGCGATGGCTGCAAGGCTGGTAATCGGCATCTGCAGGATGGCAAGGGAATCAGCGATCTGTTCCATGTCATCATTAAATGCTTGGGAAAGTTTGTAATAAAAGTTTATTGAAGTTCTGAGACCTGCCGCTCCAGTGGCAACACCTGTGGTCAGGCCTGACCCAATAAGTGGTCGGAGTTTTTCCCTGGTAACATTGCTGGGGTCTGAAAGTATAGGATTGGAAATAGCGGCTACTTCCTGTGCCATGCATGCATTGGCTAGAATCAGCTGCCCCAGTTAAGTGGGTAAAAGGGTCAGGAGGAGGAGGGTGGCATGAAAGCCATATCTTAGTAGGTCCCAGAGGTTAGGCTGTCCACTCATCTTGAGAGGGAGCTTGTTTTAGTTTAGATAGGTGGACCCAGGAGGGGTATCCTAAAAGTTTTGCTGCAGTTGGAGTAGTAAGGATTACTATATGGGGGCGTGTCCACCTGGGTTGTAGAGTATTAGGGTGTAATTATTTCAGTAAAACACTATCTCTGGGGGACAGATCCTGTAACATGTCAGGAGTTGGGACCCCTGGAACAGGAATGACAGAATTGGCATGGGCTCGGAGAAGGGGCTCTCAAGAGAGTCAGGTAAGGTAGATAGGAGAGGAGGGGGGTGGTGATGAGGGAAGGTTATGAGTAAGTAGAAAGGGTCGCCCATACAGTAATTCAAAAGGGCTAAGTCCCGAGGGTCCCCTTGGGGTTTCCCTAAGCCTGGTTAGGGCAAGGTGGAGGAGGGAAGGCCATGACAAGCGTGTCTCAAGGGTTAATTTGGTAAGCTGTTCCTTGAAAAGGCCATTGGCCCTCTACCTTACCCGAGGACTGGGGATGGTAAGGTACATGCAGTTTCCAGGAGATGTTGAGACTTTCGGAGACCTGCTAGGTGATGCTGGATGTGAAAGCCGGCCCATTATCTGACTGTAAGGTTCAAGGGAGAACAAATCTGGGAATAATGTGTTCAATGAGTATTTCAGCAACATCAGCAGTCTCTCAAGCAGTGGGGAAAGCTTCGATCCAACCTGTAAAGATATCCACTAAAGTTAATACATATCGGAAGGCTTTATGATGGGGCATATGAGTGAAGTCAAGTTGCCAGTCCTTGCCCAGTTGGTGTCCCCTCAGTTGGTGGTTGGGTCCTGGTTGATGGATCCCTCCTTGTGAGTTAACAGAGTAGCATGTTTTACATGCATGGTGGACAGTCTCGATAGCCCTATGGAGATGAGGATGATATAAAATGGGTGACAGGGAGTGATATAAAGCCTTAGATCCTATGTGTGCAGACATGGATTTCAGTAAGTAGGGTATGGAGGAGTTTGTTTGGGAGGGAAATTTTTCCTGAAGAAAGATCCATCCCTTATCTCCAGGTTTCCCCCCCATTTGTTTGAGGATGTTAAGTTCCTCATCTGTATATGAAGGGGTGTGAGGTGTATTCAGGAACAGGGAGGGCCTGGGGAAGTTTCTTTAGCCATTTTTTTGGCCACAGTGTAGGCTTTGTTGTTCCCTCAAGAAACAAGGTCCTGGGATATCCGATGTCCTTGGCAATGTATAATGGCCACTTTGGTAGGGAAGTCGAGGTCCTGCCCAAAGAGGTGGGGGCTATCTCGAAAATCCTGAGGGAGGACCATCCACGTAAGCTGCCCCGAGATGTGTGTGTCTGGGTCCTCCCAGGTAAAAGTGAAGAGAAAGTAGGAATCGGGGTGTAAGGGGACAGTGAAGAAGGCGTCCAGGTCTAGGATGGAAAAATGAGTGGTGTTGGGTGGGACTTTGGAAAGAAGAGTACACGGGTTGGGCACTACCAGGTGAAGGGGTATAATGGCCTCATTGATGAGTCTTAGGTCCTGAACGAGGCGATATGCCCCAGTGGGCTTCCTTATGGGGAGGATAGGGGTATTACAGGGTGAGCTGATAGGTATAAGGAGCCCCTGTTGTTTGAGGCAGTCTATGATGGGCTTTAATCCTTGTCAGTGTGTCAGGAAATGGTGAACTGAGGATGGGCTGGATACATAGATTGGTCTTTGAGTCTGATTTTTTTAGGTTGATGGTGTGATGCCACAACTGGCCTGGAGGTATCCCAGGCCTGGGTATTGACAAACAGAAGGCGGGAAGGGGGTGTAGGGGATTCGGATGCCAGAAGGGGAAGAATTAAGTTACTAGAGTGGTGGGAGAGGGTGAGAGCCATATAGTGGCCTTTAGTTTATGGAGAATGTCCCTTCCAAGAAGGGGAACTGGGCAAGAGGGAATGATAAGGAAAGAGTGAGCAAAAGGGAACCCTTCCAAGCTACAAGTGAGGGGCGGGGTTCACCTAGGACTGGTGGAGGTGCCATCAATTCCCATCACCATCACTGGGGAGGGTTGACTAGGTCCTGAGTAGGAGGGCAGGACAGAATAGGCCCCCCGTGTCCAGGAAGAAGGATATGGACTTACCCACTACCTGGAGCATACTCCTGGGCTTGGCATGGGTGAGTGGGATGTCTGAGTCTGGGTGCCATCAGTCGTCCTCCATACCCAGAGTTGGAAAGCCGGACTCACCGTTTCAGGGTCTCCTCCATGTGGAGGCGCCAAGGATGCTCTGAGTCTGGGACAGTCGGACTTCCAATGGCCCATCATCTTACATTGAGGGCATGGCTGTGTGGGCTCATTTGGATTAGGACAGTGACGGGCCCAGTGTCCCTTGGTCCCACATTTGAAACAGACTCCCGGAGGGGCACGACTGTTTCCTCCTTTTTTCTGATCCCCAGAGTTTTCCGGCCTCAGGGCAGCAACCAAGGCTTGGGTTTGTAATTGGACTTTCTGCTGGAGTCTGGCTTGCAGTTTCTGCTCGGCAGCCTCCTCCCAGGTGTTAAAATTTTTAAAGGCCATTTTCACCAGGTCTGAGATGGGAGTTTGAGGATCCTCCCCCACGTTTTAAAGTTTTTTTCGAATGTCTGGCACCGACTGGGAAATAAAATGTGTCGCCAGCACAGTCGTCCCCGCTGGGGAAGCCGGGTCTAAATGAGTATACTGAGTTAAGGCTTCCATAAGTCTATTTAAGAACATGGTGCAATCCTCATTGGGGTTCTGAACAATTTCTCAGTTTGTTATAATTGACCGCCTTGTTTGAGGACACTCTTTTACCCACCAGGAGGCATTGCACCATGAGGTCATGGCATCAGCAGCCCTCCTGGCCGGCCTGATAATCCCACCCAGGATGCACCCCAGGACCACCTGGGTGCCCACGGGCATCGTGGCGGCCATGAGATGGGCCTGGTCGGCGTGTTCCCACTGCGGCCTGAATGTGCTCTCTCTCTTCAGGAGTGAGAGTTGTGGTCTGCACCACATGGAGGTCGTGCCATGTGAGGTCATGGGCCTGAGCTAAATACTGAAATTCTTTAGTATAGTTATCTGGGCTGGCAGTAAAAGAGCCCAGCCATTTTCCAATCAGAGAGAGATCTTGTAAAGAGAAAGGAACGTGAACACAGACCACTCCCTCAACCCCCGCCACCTCCCACAAGGGACAAAGTCCCTCGGTGTTTGCTGAGACCCAGTATGGGTGGTGACTGGAGGGGAAGTTGGAGGAGATAGGGGAGCCAGAGGGGAGGGAGTAGGAGGGACAAGGTTAGGTTTAGAGTAAGGGGGGGTGCTGGATGACCAATGGTCCCAAGCGGGTGAGAGGATGTGTGAGATTCTCAAGTGTTTTGGAAAGGGGAGAAGGGGAGTAGGAGTTGAGGTCATTGGAATTGGTAGGAAGTATGTTAGGAGCTGTGGAACGGGCAAGCAGGACTTGGGTAGTTGAACAGTGAGAGCAGAGGGATGGATGAGAGCGCAGATCCCAAAAAGCTTATATATAAGGAACCTCAAGCCATTTGCCTTGGCATCTGCAAAGGTCATCAAGATCCATAAGAATTTGGTAATCAAAAGTACCCTCAGAAGGCCATTGAGACTGATTGTCTAACTGGTATTGAGGCCAGGCTACAGTACAGTAATGGATAAGGCGTTGTTTCCTCAGGTCATGGAAATATCCCAAGACTTTAAAGTTAGCCAGCAGGCAGCCCGATGGGGTTTTGGGGTTGAATTTGGATCAGGCAGTTCCCATGATTCCTGCCGGGTAACCCAGAGACTGAAAACAGGTGTCCCCGTTTGCAGCTCAGGGTCACGGACAGAAACGGAGGTCCCGTGAGGATGAGGACATCTTCTGGTCCCCAGGGACCAGCGGAGAGCCACCTGGTGGCTTGGTGGAGGTGCCCTTGTGCGGCTGCAGCTTCAGGCAGGACCACCTGGATGGGGGCACGGAATCAGGGAACTTACCCAAAGTTTCCAGGCTTTGGGTTCAGTTAAGGTACTGGTGGTGAGAGGAGAGAGACTCCCCACCACTGTGGGGCCTTGATCTCCTCCTGGGTTTCAGCTGAGGTCCTAGTGGCGAGAGGAGAGAGGCCCCCTCCTGGAGCAAGGCCTGAATCCCACAGTTCTCAAGAATCCCAAGTCACAGTCACAGTTCTCCTCCTGGGTTTCGGCACCAAATGTTAGTTTTTTTCCAAAATGAACGGTGGAGAAATAAAAAACAAAACAAAACAAAACAGCAGAGCCAGGCAGTAGGTTCGAGAGGGCTTTTAATGGGGAGCGCTCCTGGGCCAGGTTCTGTGACTCGGAGAGGTGGCCCGAGTCAGGGAAGTCGTGCAGGGGTTGGGGAGTGTGGGGGTTTTCAAGCCCTATTCATTCTGGGTCTGGTATCAAGTGGGTCCCTTGCCAAATTAGGCAAGGGAACACCGTGTCCCTAGGTGATTGGCTGGAGGTGGGATAGTACAGATGATGGGGGGTGGTCCCTGGCTGGAAAGTCCTGGATGGAAAGTTTCAGTTTCCCGTTTAGGCTTCAATTTACTGGAGATGATGTGGTGGTCATGGCTGCTTTGACGGGAAGATCAGCCATTTTGACCCAATTTGAGATGTCCGCCATTTTAAGTGCCCCTGTCTCTCAGCCAGCCCAACACTGAGGAGACATCCAGAACCACTGAAAGGTCATGCTCTGTGCACAAAAGAAAACAATCAAGAGAACTACCCACACAGCTTAGTCCTGCATGGAACACTGTGACCTGCCTGTACTCTGCCTCATGGGGGTGGGGGATCCTGGGAAGGCATTCCACCCTGGAAAAAAGTCACATGACCCAGAAACTTCACACTTTCTCATACAGCATCTCCGGATTCTCATCATAAGCTATGAAGTATGCCAGGAGCTATAATGGAATGACCAAAAATCAGAAAAAGAAACAAAACTTGCCATCAGGGAAATACAAATCAAAACCACCATGAGATACCACCTCACACCAGTCAGAATGGGGAAAATTAACAAAGTAGGAAACCAAAAATGTTGGAGAGGATGTGGAGAAAGGGGAACCCTCTCGCACTGTTGGTGGGAATGTGAACTGGCACAGCCACTCTGGAAAACTGTGTGGAGGCTCCTCAAAGAGCTAAAAATAGACCTGCCCTACGACCCAGCAATTGCACTGCTGGGGATTTACCCCAAAGATACAGATGCAATGAAACACCGGGACACCTGCACCCTGATGTTTCTAGCAGCCATGTCCACAGTCGCCAAACTGTGGAAGGAGCCTCGGTGTCCATCGAAAGATGATGGATAAAGAAGATGTGGTTCATGTATACAATGGAATATTCCTCAGCCATTAGAAACACGACAAATACCCACCATTTGCTTCGACGTGGATGGAACTGGAGGGTATTATGCTGAGTGAAATAAGTCAATCGGAGAAGGACAAACAGTGTATGTTCTCATTCATTTGGGGAATATGAATAATAGTGAAGGGGAATATAAGGGAAGGGGGAAGAAATGGGTAGGAAATATCAGAAAGGGACACAGAACATGAAGACTCCTAACTCTGGGAAATGAACTAGGGGTGGTGGAAGGGGAGGAGGGTGGGGGGTGGGGGTGACTGTGTGGTGGGCACTGAGGGGGGGGCATTTGAAGGGATGAGCACTGGGTGTTATTCTGTATGTTGGTAAATTGAACACCAATAAAAAATAAATTTATTATTAAAAAAAGAAAAAAGAAACGACACATACCCACCATTTGCTTCAACGTGGATAGAACTGGAGGTTATTATGCTGAGTGAAATAAGTCAATCGGAGAAGGACAAACATTATATGGTCTCATTCATTTGGGGAATATAAAAAATAGTGAAAGGGAGTAAAAGGGAAAGGAGAAAAAATGAGTGGGAAATATCAGAAAGGGAGACAGAACATGAGAGACTCCTAACTGGGAAAGGAACAAGGGGTGGTGGAAGCGGAGGTGGGCGGGGGGTGGGGGTGAATGGGTGACGGGCACTGAGGTGGGAACTTGATAGGATGAGCACTGGGTGTTATTCTATATGTTGGAAAATTGAACACCAATGAAAAATAAATTTATAATAAAAAATAAAATAAAATAACACCACACACACACACACACACACACACAAAGAAGTCAGGAATTCCTATGTGATGAAGACTTATCACCAAACAGTGTATTTGAAGTGCAGATGAGCCTTAAGAACATAGGAAGGGGGATCCCTGGGTGGCGCAGCGGTTTAGTGCCTACCTTTGGCCGGGGCACGATCCTGGAGACCCAGGATCGAATCCCACATCGGGCTCCCTGCATGGAGCCTGCTTCTCCCTCTGCCTGTGTCTCTGCCTCTCTCTCTCTCTTTCTCTGTGATTATCATGAATAAATAAATAAAATCTTTAAAAAAAAAAGAACATAGGAAGGGACCTTGACAGAGAGACCCTCCCAGTCACAGGGGAGTCTGCACTGGGATGGCACAGGAGGAGGGTGCTCATACGGTGTGGAGGCTTGCCATTGACCATCCATATTTCAAGGACTCGGTGGTGAATGGGTACCTCATCTCCTATGTACCTTTGCCTTTGGTATTCACCCCTAAAATAATGGAATTATAGGGCAGATAAATTGAGCAGGACCTGCAATGTAGACTAAAGTTTGACACTGGAAGGAAGCTCAGAGGTAGAACAACAACATATATTTGAAGAAAATAGGATTGGGCTCAAACAATGTATATAACACAACACAGGGACGCCTGGGTGGTTCAGGGGTCGAGCACCTGCTGTTCTCTCAGGTCGTGATCCCGAGGTCCTGGGATCAAGTCCTACATCAGACTCCCTGTCAGAAGCCTACTTCTCCCTCTGCCTGTGTCTCTACCTCCCTGTCAATGGCTCTCATGAATAAATAAATAAAATCTGAAAGTAATAAATAAAATAAAACAACACACACTATAAGCATTCTGGAAAACACTGGGGAAAAACCTAGTTATAGGCTAAAGGGGGTTTTCTGTGGATGCTGGGAGAAGTTAATGTCCTCAAATTATTGGGAGTTGTTGTATTATAAATACTCTATGGGAACACCTGGGTGGCTCAGTGATTGAGCATCTGCCTTCGGCTCTGGATGTGGTCCTGGAGTTCCAGGATTGAGTCCCACATCAGGCTCCTGCATGGAGCCTGCTTCTCCTCCCTCTGCCTATGTCTCTGCCTCTCACTGTGTATTCATGAATAAATAAATAAAATCTTTAAAAATATATGATTTATCTGTATTGCATTGGGAAAACTATATAGATTTCAATTTGGAATAAAAGTTGTTATTCATTTGTTTATTTTATTTTTATCGATAGTACACTTCATTCTAGAATAATAGTTCATTGAAAAATTTTTTAGATACAGACAGACTGGCATTCTACCCCATAGTCATGTTCTGAAGAATGGCATCTGTCATTTACCATGACAGCTAAGGTCACTGCTCAGCTCCCTGAAATGCAGGCAAGAGGGAAGGGAGGGAAGAACAGACATGCATAGTGGTCCTTCAGGATCCTAGAGGCAACGCTGGCACTTCTACCATCCTTTATGATCGAGTTCATGGGGTGCAACCATCAGGATCATGGCCCAGGTCTCCCACATTCAGAAATGCTGTCCAGGGTGGAGGTGCTTGCACTAGGTGGTATCAAATCCCAGTCACCCTACCCTACAGCCCACAGCCACGCTAGTGCGGGATGTGCAGTGTGGGTGTGAATAGTGCTCCATTGCCATGAACCCACTTGGCACTGGATCAGGGGAGAATACCCAGAGGGTGAGAAAAACCTCAGTGCCCATGGGCACAAGTTTGAAGGAACATCATGCATTTTCCCTAAAAGAACCAGTAGCAACCTCCCTGAATTCTGCAGCCAGGGTCCTCAGCTCAAGGCCAGGCTACTGACTCAGGTCTTCCTGACAAGAGTCTCGGGCTCAGGTTGGGCGCTTACAGGCTTACAAACATGTGGAGAGGCCACCAACGTGTGCTTTTCAAGATTTATTTCAGAGCAGCTGATCGGAGACCAATCGCAGACCTGGTATGAGAGTCCCATGAAGTGCGTAGGACCCCATGTCTCCTGAAGACCCCTGGAAATATGGTTGTTGGCTCAGCCACAAGCTGTCTATAATTTCAATCATGCTCCTTTGGATTGTTAATTGTTGTTCAAGGGTCTGGAGGCTGATTTATGGATTTCCTGTGTCAACTATCTGCTCTTTAACTGTGACTGTCTTAATTTTTTTTACATTGGTGGCAACACCAAAGAGGAGTGCAGCAATGAAGGCATAGATTCGAGCAAAGACGACTCTCAGATATACCACTGCCTCACGACTTTGCCTGACTGCCCGCCTTCTTCTTGGAGGGGGTCCACTGTCTATACTCCCTCCTTTACCTCGCAATTTGCAGAATGGGGGATCCCAGCCTATGTGGCAATGACAGTTCCTGTTGTTGTTGCAAATGCCCCTGTGATTGCATTTCTCAGGGATACAGTCATAATTCATGTCACTTATAGTACCATTGCAGACAGAATTTGCACAGTATTTTTCAGGAGCACAGGGGGTACCAGGTCTCACATGACCAACATCATTTGTTCCTGTGCCACGATGGGAATCCACTCCAAAACACCAGACCCCTGATATCTTAGACTGATGGAATCCCACATGTTCTTGCAACTGAGGGAGATGAGTGACATTACTACACTGCAGCCTTCCACACTTGACATCTTGGTCCTGACAAGGAATAAAACGTCTGGCTGCATACTCTCTTTTACAGTGTCCAAATCGGTGGCCTTTTTTATTAATTTGGTAGCAGGCATCTGGAGCCTCCACAGTGGATGCTCCAAAGATTTCCTTGCAGTGCACAGTGCGGTCAGTACAGTTTCCATGATAGCAGTAGCCCCCTTCACTGCATGCGGTTCCATCTTGCATATAGAAATCATCGGGGCACTGATTGGATCCCCCCTTGCAATACTCTGGAAGGTCACAGATGTTTTGGATTGGTCTGCAGAGTGTCCCAGCAGCAGAGAAGGAGCAGTTTGTGCAGCATAGTCCCTTATCACAGAGAAATGTACTTTCAAGTCTGCAGTCATTACTGCAGCAGGGGTTGCTGCTGCACTCCTTAAGGGAACCACAGTCACATTCTTCCCTACCCTCCACTATAGAGTTTCCACAACGTATGTGTGTCAGACTTGCATTAAAGAATACCACCTCTTCATTGAATAGGCAGTGCTTGTTAACACTCAGGATGTTTTGTAAGTGCATGAAAGAACAGTTACTAAAGGAATCAGTCAACACAGGGTATCTGTACATGATACAGGTGGACCTCCTCTGGCAACCACAATCAGCATTATCATAATACAGACCCAAGTTTCTCGCAGCATATTGGGACATTATCACTGCAAGCAATACATAATGTCTGCCTAGGAGACCAATCATATGTAGGCATCGAGCAGAACATATGCCACCTAATGTAGGTTCATTTTGATAATCTTGTGGCCCGTCTCTAACCAAAACAAAGGATGAACTAGGGTTTATGATCCTGAACAAGTTGTTCGCATGATATCTGTAGTATTCGCCAGCTGGCAATCTATAATCATTCATGTTGACTGGATCTCTCACATGAAATATCAGGACTGCAGTAAGATGGTACCTTATATCAAGACCTTTATATATTGAGTCTATTAAACTAACCATACTGATCAGAAACTTTGCACAGGTTGTAACATTATTATATAGACGATACATAGAATTGGAACTTTGAGCAAATCCTTTCAGCATGGCTTTATGGGAGGAAAAGACCCTACTACCAATCCGGGGAATGGCACTGGTATTTGCTTGAGAGAACAAGGGGTCCCTGTCCTCCTTCAGTCCCAGTTTATAGGTAGGGCCTGTTGCATTGGTGTCTGCCACTATCTGAGAAACAATGTGTTCAAATCTTTGGGAACTGCTGAGGGGTTTGATCTCATAGGCAAGGTCATCCAATTTCATAATACCTTCCAGTCCCCCATAGCACGTGTCCAGGGTGACCATGGAAAGAGGAACCTCCTCCAGGTAGCCGAGGTAGTAACAGTCAGGAGGGACGAAGGGGTAGTCCATCTGCAAGGCACCTTGGTCATCCTGAGTCATCACCAGCAGATGCCTGGACCAGAAGAGTTTCTTGCGCCGCATGTGGATAACGTGCCTCTTGCCCCCAAAACGCAGGCTGTAGGACAGCCAGCCTGGCATCTGGATGCCTTTGCCATGGTGCAACTCCTTCCTGGGAATGACCATCTCAGAGGAGACGTAGCGCCATGAGGGACGGCCTTGAGAACCCTGGGCGGGAGCCAGCCCTGCCCAGAGCACAAGCAGCAAGAGGAGCCCTCTCATGGTACCCCGGCCCTGTGCCAGCCTCACCCCCTGCTCAGGGACATCTGGCAGTGAGGTAGATAAAAGGAGGACCCTCAGCACAGCCAGGTCTAGAGGATCTGACAGAACAGAGGACTGCCTCAGGCTGCCAGGTCCCTACACCTGGCAACCAGCTATGGGGAGTAGGTCACAGACACTGGGTGTGGCAGAGGGTGGGTCTGCACATCAGTTCAGCTGGGGTGGATGTGCGAGAGGTGGGGAGGGGGATGAACCCAGAGGAAGCCCCACACGTTCAGTCTTTCCTCCAGATCCACTGATGAAAGAAATTGAAGATGACAAAAAAAAGAGATATGGAATACTCACAGGTAGAAAGAAAAATGACTATTAAAATTTCTATATTACCTTGGTCACCAGGGTGTCAGTGTTGTTTCAATTTTGCATTTTACTCAGGTCAAGACATACTCATCCTGTGCTCCAGCACTGGGTCGGGCTCCCTGTTAATTAGGAGTCTGCTTCTCTCTCTCCCTTGATCCCTCCCTCATTCCTGCTCATCACTCTTCTCCCTCTCTCTCAAAGGATAACCAAACTCTTTTAAGGTATAGACGGGCTCTGAGGGGGCACTTGACGAAATGAGTACTGGGTGTTTTACTATATGTTGGCAAATCGAATTCCAATTAAAAAATAATATATATTAAAAAAAATAAAACCAGTAGTTATAATGACAATAAAAGATATAGAGATACATGCATACAAACATACACACATACTTACATACCTACACACATAAATGTCTATAATACTGAAAGCGGTGTCCACATTCAATACAGTCCCTACCAGAATACCACCAGCAAATTTTGGAACTGTAACGAACTATCCTACAGTTTGTATGGGAACACACAAAACCTAAATAGACAAAGCAATCCTGAAAAAGAACAGCAAAGCTGGAGGCATCAAGATTCTGATGTCAAGGTATATTACAAAGCTGCGATCATCAAGATGACATGGTCCTGGCACAAAAACAGACACATAGATCAATGGAATGGAACATAGAAAAAATAGGACCCTCCACTCTATGGTCACCTAAACTTTGACAAAGCAGACAAAAATATCTTATGGAAAAAAGACAGTGTCTACAGCACACGGTGTTGCTAAAACTGGAGAGCTGCTTGAAGAAGGATGGAACTGGACCACTGTCTCCACCATACACAGAGATAAGGTCAAAATGGATGAAAGATAAATGTGGGCCAGGGAACCACAAGTGTCCTGGAGGAGAACACAGGCAGCCAAGTCCTTCATAGGACCCAGACAAATTCTCTCTAGAAGTGTCTCCAGAGGAGAGGAAGCCAAAAACAAAAATAAACATTCTGAACTTTATCAAGACAAAACAAAACAAGGACTTCTGCACATTGAAGGAATAGGCCACAAAAGGTAAAGGCAAGCGATGGAATGGGAGAACATATTTGCAGATGCCGCATCTGATAATGGGCCGCATCTGATAATGGGCTAGTATGCAAACTATCCAGCACTTCATTAGGATTTTTTTTTCACATTTTCAGTAGACAACATGTCCATGGAGCTTAGCACACTGTCATGAGAGGAGCAGAGTTCCCGTCTTTCACTTTGTATTGTGGTAATTTCTCCACAACATGAGATCTACCTTCTTATCAAAATTGTACCTGTAGGCACACTATTGTGATTTACATGTGCAGGGTTCTGGAGCAAACCTCTGGAATCAAGTCATGTTGCATGACAGAAAACCATAACCCTAGAGATGCAAGTCCCCATTGCTCCTCCCAGCAGTCCCTGGCAACGGCCAATCCATTCTCTGCTTCATTGTTCCCAAAACCCAACTTCAGGTGCCCATTGTTGACAAGGCCGATATTCAAGAGATGAGTTTTGACTGGAAAGTAAGGGAGCTTGGTTCAGGAGGCCACTCACATGGGCTGGAGGAGCACACTTGTGAGGTTTTTCCTAACGCAGAGGATATTAAAGGGTTTTTGGAAGCTAATCATACAAGGGAGTGCGGAGCTTGGAAACATTTCTTTCCCACACGCAGGCTTTCAGGTGCTGGCTACCATCCTTGCCTCAGTACACCCCCATCCCTGGGTCTTCTGCTCAGGGCAGCCACCCATGCTGCTCAAGGCCAGGAAAGAACCACAGTAGAGGAGGACAGCAAACAACCCCAGGGTCACCCATGTGGTCAAAAGTATATTCTGTTCTCGCAACCTGGCATGATAAACAATAAAATACAACCTGGGACCTCACCTGTCCTCGCCCAGAACACTGGGTAATGTTTTATTCAGTGAGCTCAAAGGAGGCTTCCAAGAAAATACCAAAGGATCAAATGACTGGCAGATTGGTGGCAAAGCAGAATAAGACAAATAGTTACAAAGCCGTGCCGTTCAAAGCCACATGGTAAAATTTGTCACATCTCCCTCAACAAGCCAACGAAGGAGCTAGCAGTGGTCTCCACAGGGAGGGATAGTGGCCTTGCACAGAACGTGACCCCGGGTAGCCATGGTAGATGGAACTGGTAGAGAAAGTAATTGCTGTATAACCTTATGGTACATATTCAAGGATCTCTGGAGGAAAGACTGAACGTGTGGGAAAGGGGCTTCCTCTGGGTTCATCCCCCTCCCCACCTCTCGCACATCCACCCCAGCTGAACTGATGTGCAGACCCACCCTCTGCCACACCCAGTGTCTGTGACCTACTCCCCATAGCTGGTTGCCAGGTGTAGGGACCTGGCAGCCTGAGGCAGTCCTCTGTTCTGTCAGATCCTCTAGACCTGGCTGTGCTGAGGGTCCTCCTTTTATCTACCTCACTGCCAGATGTCCCTGAGCAGGGGGTGAGGCTGGCACAGGGCCGGGGTACCATGAGAGGGCTCCTCTTGCTGCTTGTGCTCTGGGCAGGGCTGGCTCCCGCCCAGGGTTCTCAAGGCCGTCCCTCATGGCGCTACGTCTCCTCTGAGATGGTCATTCCCAGGAAGGAGTTGCACCATGGCAAAGGCATCCAGATGCCAGGCTGGCTGTCCTACAGCCTGCGTTTTGGGGGCAAGAGGCACGTTATCCACATGCGGCGCAAGAAACTCTTCTGGTCCAGGCATCTGCTGGTGATGACTCAGGATGACCAAGGTGCCTTGCAGATGGACTACCCCTTCGTCCCTCCTGACTGTTACTACCTCGGCTACCTGGAGGAGGTTCCTCTTTCCATGGTCACCCTGGACACGTGCTATGGGGGACTGGAAGGTATTATGAAATTGGATGACCTTGCCTATGAGATCAAACCCCTCAGCAGTTCCCAAAGATTTGAACACATTGTTTCTCAGATAGTGGCAGACACCAATGCAACAGGCCCTACCTATAAACTGGGACTGAAGGAGGACAGGGACCCCTTGTTCTCTCAAGCAAATACCAGTGCCATTCCCCGGTTCTCAAGTAAGATGTATGCATCTCATCACGGACAGGTGAAAGCACTTTCCTTAAGTTCCAACTCAATGTATAGAGTGTTCAACAACGTGTCTAAATGTGCCCAATTCCTGATAAGGATTTTTAGTTTAATTGACACATTCTATCAAGCACTTGATGTGAATTACTATATTGGATCCATGATTATTTACACTCAGGGAGAGCCAGCTACCATGAACAGTTTTCATCCAATTCAAAGTCCATTAGCTAGATATTACCGTTCTAAACTTTATCCAATTTTTCTTCCACATTCAACCTTAATTGTAACTAAAGAAGGGCCACTGGATAATAATACAGAACCTATAATTTATGGTTTATGCAAAACGCAAAACCTCCTCGTGCTTGCGTATCTAGACAAACATTATTTAATATTGTCTATCATAGCAGCACAGAAGGTGGGTAGAAGTTTGGGGTTGTATTATGACAACAGGTATTGTGTCTGTCAGAGAAGGACTACATGCATTATGAACAGATACATGGGTCTGACTGATGCTTTCAGTAACTGTTCTTTTAAACATGTCCTAAGCGTTCTGGGTACTATTAAAGCTGAGTGCATGTACAGCACCAACGTTGTGTACTTAAATAAAAGCCTGACTCATGATCGCTGTGGAAACTACATAGTGGATCCACTTGAACAGTGTGACTGTGGCTCCTTCAAACAGTGTTACAACAATCCCTGCTGTCAGAGTGATTGTACCTTCACTACTGGAAGCATATGTAATACAGGCACATGCTGCACAAACTGCACCTATTCCCCTGCTGGGACACTCTGCAGACCAATCCAAAATATCTGTGATCTTCCTGAGTACTGCCGAGGAGAGTCCTCGACATGCCCTGATGATTTCTATATGCAAGATGGAACCCCATGCACTGAAGTGGGCTACTGCTATCATGGAAACTGTACTGACCGCTCTGTGCACTGCAAAGAAATCTTTGGTAAAAATGCTGTGAACGGTGCAGATGTCTGCTATACCATAAATAGAAGAGGTGATAGATATGGACACTGCCGAAGGCCAGCTGGGAAAAAAACCAGTACCTCTTGTGAGGTCGAAAATATTCAGTGTGGAAGACTGCAGTGTAGCAATGTCACTCATCTCCCACGGTTGCAAGAACATGTGGGATTCCATCAGTCTAAGATATCAGGGGTCTGGTGTTTTGGATTGGATTCCCATCGTGGCACAGGAACAAATGATGTTGGTCATGTGAGACCTGGTACTCTGTGTGCTCCTGGAAAGTTCTGTCAAAATACCTACTGCAATGGCAGTATAGCTCAGCTAAATTATGACTGTATCCCTGAGAAATGCAATCGCAGGGGGATATGCAACAACAGGAGGAATTGTCATTGCCACATAGGCTGGGATCCTCCTCGGTGCATTGATCGAGGTGCTGGTGGGAGCACAGACAGTGGACCCCCTCCAAGAAGAATGCGGGCAGTCAGGCAAAGTCATGAGTCAGTGATATATCTGAGAGTGGTCTTTGCTCGCATCTATGCCTTGATAACTGCATTCCTCTTTGGCGTTGCCACCAATGTTAGAACCATCAAGACAGTCACAGTAAAAGAGGAAATAGTTGATGAAGCCAATCTGAAATACAACTTGAGAAAGTGAAGCAACAAGCCAATCCATAAGTCAGCCTCCAGACCCCTGAACAACAATTGGCAATCCACAGGAACATGAGTGAATCTATGGCAAGTTGGTGGCCAGAACGAAATCCACATTCCCAGGGCTCTGCAGGAGACACAGGGTCCCATGCATATCATGGGGTTCCACGTCTGCGACTGGTCTCCAACAAGCCGTCCTGAAATAAATCTTGAAAAGTACATGTTGGTGGCCTCTCCACATGTTTATAAGCCTGTAAGCGCCCAACCTGAGCCTGAGACTCTGTCAGGAAGACCTGAATCAGTAGTCTGGCCTTGAGCTGAGGTCCCCAGTTGCAGAATTCAGGGAGGTTGCTACTGGTTCTTTTAGGCAAATTCATTATGTTCCTTCAAAACTGTGCCCTTGGGCACTGAGGTTTTTCTCACCCTCCGGGTAATCTCTCCTGCTCCAGTCCAAAAGTGGGTTCATGGCAATGGAGGTCTATCAGCACCCACACTGTGTGTCCGACACTGGGGTAGCTGTGGGCTGTATGGGAGGGTGCCTGGGATTTGATACCACCTAATGCAACCACTGCCACCCTGGACAGCATGTTTCTGAATGCAGGGAACCTGGGCCATGATCCTCATGATTGCATCCCATAAACTCAATCATAAAGGATGGTAGAAGTGCCAATGTTGCCTCTACCACCCTTCAGGACCCCTATGCATGTTTGTTTTTCCCTCCCTTCCCTCTCCCCTGAATTTCAGGGAGTTGAGCAGTGACCATAGCTGAGTAGGTGCAGTGGAAATTCAACTTGTATTTCTGAGCTCCTGCATGGGCATCAGACATGAAATCACACCCACTCTCACCCCCCATAACCCTTGATAAGGACTAGCCTGTAACTCCTTCTCTGGCTGTCCCAGGCAGCTTTTTACAATCTCCAACCAGGGTGGAGCCCATGAAAGGCTACAGACCTCAATCCCTTCCACCTCTTGTGTAATTGGCTACTTGCTACCCTGTGCTCTTTCTGCTGTTCCCTGGGGACCCAGGATGGGAGTCCCCCCTTCCTGGGTCATCGTAAACCCTCATTTCTGGGCTCTGAACCTATTAAAACTTATGAGTCTGCTTCAGTCGAGGGGTGAACTGAAACCCGACATTCAGTCAAGATAGCCTTCCAGTCACACAATCTCTAATTGGGAGCTCTGAGGCCAAGGAAGCCACCTATCACCTCCGTGTGGGCAGTAAAGCCTCCTCCTCCAGCAGGTCATTGTCTATGTGTTCTTAATTCAGGACATCAGGGTTTTTGTACAATTCCTTGTATCACTAATAACTTTCCATTCTGTCTGAAATTTTTACTGAAATGTTTGTTGAGTCCTTTGTTAATTTTACTTGAAATTTTATTCTTTTTTTTCATAGTATAATTCCATTTAATTGTAAAGGCATTACTGCTGAGGAGAACAAAGGCAAAAATATAGGCTAACAGTCAATCTCCTTACAACCTGCAGCCCCTGATGAATCGCTGAGACATGCAAAGTGTGATGCTCCTCCAGGAACTCATAGCTCCCCTAAATTTGATGTTTTATTAGAGACTGAAGGAACTTTATTCTTTTTTTGTTAATAAATTAATTTTTATTGGTGTTCAATTGGCCAACATACAGAATAACACCCAGTGCTCATCCCGTCAAGTGTCCCCCTCCATGCCCGTCACCCATTGATCCCCACCCCCCGCCCTCCTCCCCTTCCACCACCCCTAGTTCATTTCCCAGAGTTAGAAATCTTTATGTTCTGTCTCCCTTTCTGATATCTCCCACACATTTCTTCTCCTTTCCCTTATATTCCCCTTCACTATTATTCATATTCCCCAAATGAATGAGAACATACACTGTTTGTCCTTCTCCGATTGACTTACTTCACTCAGCATAATACCCTCCAGTTCCATCCACGTTGAAGCAAATGGTGGGTATTTGTCGTTTCTAATGGCTGAGTAATATTCCATTGTATACATAGACCACATCTTCTTTATCCATCATCTTTCGATGGACACTGAGGCGCCTTCCACAGTTTGGCTATTGTGGACATGGCTGCTAGAAACATCGGGGTGCAGGTGCCCGGCATTTCACTGCATCTGAATCTTTGGGGTAAATCCCCAGCAGTCCAATTGCTGGGTCATAGGGCAGATCTATTTTTAACTCTTTGAGGAACCTCCACATAATTTTCTAGAGTGGCTGTTCCAGTTCACATTCCCACCAACAGTGTAAGAGGGTTCCCCTTTCTCCACATCCTCTCCAACATTTGTTGTTTCCTGCCTTGTTAATTTTCCCCCTTCTCACTGGTGTGAGGTGGTATCTGATTGTGGTTTTGATTTGTATTTCCCTGATGGCCAGTGATGCGGAGCATTTTCTCATGTGCTTGTTGCCTGTGTCTGTCTTCCTCTGTGAGAGATTTCTGTTCATGTCTTTTGCCCATTTCATGATTGGATTATTTGTTTCTTTGCTGTTCAGGTAATAAGTGCTTTATGGATCTTGGATTCTAGTCCATTATCTAGTCATTTGAAAATATCTTTTCCCATTCTGTAGGTTGTCTTTTAGTGTTGTTGACTGTTTCCTTTGTTGTGCAAAGGCTTCTTATCTTGATGAAGTCCCAATAGTTCATTTTTGCTTTTGTATCTCTTGCCTTCATGGATGTTGGGTGTTGCCTGTGTTCTCCTCTAGGATTTTGATGGAATCTTGTCTCACATTTAGACCTTTCATCCATTTTGAGTATATGTTTGTGTATGGTGTAAGAGAATTGTCTAGTTTCATTCTTCTGCATGTGGATGTCCAATTTTCCCAGCACCATTTATTGAAGAGACTGTCTTTTTTCCAGTGGATCGTCTTTCCTCCTTTGTCGAATATTAGTTGACCATAAAGTTGAGGGTCCACTTCTGGATTCTCTAATTTGTTCCATTGACCTATGTGTCTGTTTTTGTGCCAGTACCACACTGTCTTGATGACCACAGCTTTGTAGTACAACCTGAAATCTGGCATTGTGATGCCCCCAGATATGGTTTTCTTTTTTAGAATTCCCCTGGCTATTCGGGGTCTTTTCTGATTCCACACAAATCTTAAGATGATTTGTTCCAACTCTCTGAAGAACGTCCATGGTATTTTGATAGGGATTGCATTAAACGTGTACATTACCCTGGGTAAGACTGACAGTTTCACAATATTTATTCTTCCAATCCATGAGCATGGAATATTTTTCCATGTCTTTGTGTCCTCCTCAATTTCTTTCAGAAGTGTTCTATAGTTTTTAGGGTATAGATCCTTTACCTCTTTGGTTAGGCTTATTCCTAGGTATCTGATGCTTTTGGGTGCAATTGTAAATGGGATTGACTCCTTAATTTCTTTCTTCAGTCTCATTGTTAGTGTATAGAAATGCCACTGACTTCTGGGCATTGGTTTTGTATCATGACACACTTCCAAATTGCTGTATGAGCAATTTGGGGTGTAGTCTTTTGGGTTTTCTAGGTACCGTATCATGTCATCGGTGAAGAGGGAGAGTTTGACTTCTTCTTTGCCAATTTGAATGCCTTTTATTTCTTTGTGTTGCCTGATTGCTGAGGCTAGTACTTCTACTACTATGTTGAATAGCAGTGGTGAGAGTGGACATCCCTGTCTTGTTCCTAATCTTAGGGGAAAGGCTCCCAGTGCTTCCCCATTGAGAATGATATTTGCTGTGGGATTTTTGTAGACCCCTTTTAAGATTCTGATGAATGTTCCCTCTATGCCTACACTCTGAAGAGTTTAGATCATGAACGGATGCTTTATTTTGTCAAATGCTTACTCTACATGTATTGATAAAATCAATGGTTCTTGTTTTTTCTCTTCCTGATATGATCAATCCATTGATTGCTTTACAAGGGTTGAACCAGTCTTGCATCCCGGGGATAAATCCCATTTGGTCATTATGAATAATTTTCTTAATGTACTGTTGGATCCTATTGGCTTGTATCTTTGAGAATTTTTGCATCCGTGTTTATCAGGGATATTGGTCTATAATTCTCCTTTTTGGTGGGGTCTTTGTCTGGTTTTGAAACTAAGGTGATGCTGGTCTCATAGTAGGAGATTGGAAGTATTCCATCTCTTTGCATCTTTCTGAATAGCTTTAGTAGAATAAGTATGGTTTCTTCTTTAAACCTTTGATAGAATTCCTCTGAGAAGCCTTCTGGCCCTGGACTTTTGTATTTTGGGAGGTTTTTTTGATGACTGCTTCAATTTCCTCCCTGGTTATTGGCCTGATAAGGTTTTCTATTTCTTCCTGTTCCAGGTATGGTAGTCTGTGGTTTTCCAGAAATGTGTCCATTTCTTCTAGATTGCCTAATTATTGGTATATAGCTGTTCATAATAGGTATTTAAAATCATTTGTATTTCCTTGGTATTGATCTCTCCTTTCTCATTCATGAATTTATTATTTTGAGTCTTTTCTCTCTTCTTTTTAATAAGGTTGGCTAATGGTTTATCTATCTTATTAATTCTTTCAAAGAACCAACTCCTAGTTTTGTTGATCTGTTCCACAGTTCTTCTGGTCTCTATTTCATTGAGTTCTGCTCAAATCTTTATTAATTCTCTTCTTCTTCTGGGTGTAGGATCTATTTGCTGTTTTTTTTCTCCAGATCCTTTAGGTGAGAAGTTAGCTTTTGTGTTTGAGTTCTTTCCTGTATTTTAATGGACACTTGTATTGAGATGTATTTCCCCCTCAGGACTGCTTTTGCTGTTCCCAAAGATTTTGAACACTTGTATCTTCATTCTCATTAGTTTCCATGAATCTTTTTAATTCTTCTTTAATTTCCTGATTGACCTTTTCATATTTTATCAGGATAGTACTAAACCTCCACGTGTTTGAAATTCTTCCAAATTTCATCTTGTGGTTTAGTTCTAGATTCAAAGCATTACAGTCTGAAAATATGCAGGGGACAATCCCAATTATTAGATATAGGTTAAGACATAATTTGTGGTGCAGTATGTGGTCTATTCTGGAGAAAGTTCCATGTGCACTTGAGAATGTGCATTCAGTTGCCTTTGGATGTAAAGTTAGGGGCAGCCCTGGTGGATCAGCTGTTTATCACCACCTTCAGCCCGGGTTCTGATCCTGGAGACCCAGGATCAAGTCCTACGTCAGGCTCCCTGCATGGAGCCTGCTTCTCCCTCTGCCTATGTCTCTGCCTCTCTCTCTCCCTCTGTGTGTGTGTCTCTCATGAATAGGATGTAATGTTCTGTAAATATCAGTGAAATCCATCTGGTACAGTGTATTATTTAAAGCTCTTGTTTCTTTGGAGATGTGCTTAGAAGATCTGTCGATTGTAGAAGGAGCTGTGTTCAAGATACAAAGTATAAGTGTATTATTATCTAAGCATGTCTTAACTTTGGTTATTAATTGATTGATATACTTGCAGCTCCCACATTTGTGGCATAAATATTCATGACTGTTAGGTCCTCTTGTTGGATAGATCCTTTAAGTATGATATAGTGTCCCTGTTCATCTCTTACTACAGTCTTTGGGATAAACTTTAATTTATCTTATATAAGGATGGATACCCCTGCTTTGTTTTGAGGCCCATTTGAATGGTTAATGGTTCTCCAACCTTTTATTTTCAGGCTGTAGGTGTCCTTACATCTAAAATGAGTCTCTTGTAGAAAGCAAATAGTTGGGTCTTGCTTTTTTATCCAGTCTGAAACCCTGCACCTTTTGATGGGGTCATTAAGCCCATTCATGTTCAGAGTTACTATTGAAATATATGAGTTTAGTGTCATCTTGATACCTATTCAGTCCTTGTTTTTGTGGATTGTTCCCTTGGAATTCCTCTTTCTATTACAGAATCCAGCTTAATATTTCTTGCAGAGCTGGTTTGGTGGTCTCATATCCTTTCAGTTTCTGCCTAACTTGGAAGCTCTTTATCTCTCCTTCTATTCTGAATTAGAGCCTTGCTGCATAAAGTATTCTTGGCTGAATATTCTTCTCATGTAGGACCCTGAATATATCCTGCCAGCCCTTTCTGGCCTGCCAGGTCTCTGTGGAGAGGTCTGCCGTTAACGTAATACTTCTCCCCATAAAGGTTACGGATCTCGTCTCTTGCTGCTTTAAGGATCTTTTCTTTATCTCTGGAATTTGCAAGTTTCAGTATTAAATGTCAGGTGTTGAGCGGTTTTTATTGATTTTCGGGGGCGGGGGGATCTCTCTATCTCCTGGAAACAATGCCTGTTTCCCTTCTCAAGTTAGGGAAGTTCTCTGGTATATTGTTCAAATACACTTTATGGTCCTCTGTATCTTTCAGCGCCCTCAGAACCCCAATTAAACATAGATGTTTTCTTCCTAAGCTGGCATTTATTTCCCTTAACCTATCCTCATGATATTTTAATTGTTTTTCTCTTTTTTCCTCACCTTCCTTCCTTGCCATCAACTTGTCTTTTATGTCACTCACTCGTACTTCTACCTCGTTAACCCTCGTCATTAGAAACTCCAGTTTGGATTGCATCTCATTTAATTGATTTTAAATTTCTGTCTGATTAGATCTAAACTCTGCAGTCATGAAGTCTCTTGAATCCTTTATGCTTCTTTCTAGAGCCATCAGTAGCTTTGTAATTGTGCTTCTGAATTGGCTTTCTGACATTGGATTGTAATCCAAATTTTGTAACTCTGTGGGAGAGAGGACTGTTTCTGATTCTTTCTTTTGTTGTGACTTTTTCCTTCTAGTCATTTTGCTCAGTGCAGAGTGGCCAAAAACAAGTTGTACTGGAAAAGGAGAAAAAGAGAGAGAAGAAATGGGGTGGGGGAAACAAACAGAAAACAACAAAACAAGGGGGAGTATCCTCTGATTCTATATACTGTAAATCCCTCCACTTCCCCCTGGAACTTTCTAGTGCTGCTTGGTCAATAACTTGCACTACCCCTGTCCTTCTAGCTGGTCTTCTGGGGGAGGGGTCTGCTGTGTTCTCAGGTGTGAGCACTTGGGGGAGCTGCCCAGCCCCCTGCCAGGTGCACGGCTCAGTGGGAGCTGTTTATCCTTGTAGTCCCCTGCTCAGAATCAGGCACAAGGTGACACCAGGAGGAACAACAACAGCGGTGGTGGCAAGCTCTCCAGCCCTGGAGTCAGCTCCCACAGTAACCTCCACAGCTCCCAGTCCACAGGGGCCTGGATGCTCTGGGGGCGGAGGCTGCTGGTCTGCATAGCTCGGGGCCGCCCAGCGGCAAGAGTGTCCTTGCTATCCTGTGTCCTCGCGGCCTCTGTGTCCCAGGGGGAGCGCTGGAACCTATGCTGTGTCCCCCAGCACCCTGGGCTCCTAGTGGGCCTGTGCTGCTGGAATCGCGCTCCCAGCCACGCAGCCCCCTCCACACCGAGCCTCTGCCTGAGCCACCTCCGAGCTGCTCCTGGGCCCCGCTGGATGTGCTGCAGCCCTTTAGGGAGCTCAGCCATGGTGTGTGGTGCACTCTCCCCGGGGCACAGGTGCTCTGTTAGTGTCCCAGGGAGCCTGAGGGCATCCCCACCCCTCCTGGGATCCTGCACCAACTCCCTGTGAGCGCCTTTCCGTCCGGGAAGATTGGTGAACCTCCTGCTTCTCCAGACGCAGGCTTTCTGTCCTGGGAGCTCTCGCCACCCCCTATAAGCCCAGATCCCTGAGGGGCCCCTCCCTCGTGGATGCTTTTTTTTATTTATTTTTCCCCGTCTTCCTACCTTGATAGAAGTGCAAACTCTTAAAAATAGACCTGCCCTACAACCCAGCAATTGCACAGTTGGGGATTTACTACAAAGATACAGATGCAATGAAATGCTGGGACACCTGCACCCCGATGTTTATAGCATCAATGTCCACAATAGCCAAACTGTTGAAGGAGCCTCGGTGTCCATCGAAAGATGAATGGATAAAGAAGATGTGGTTTATGTATACAATGGAATATTACTCAGTCATTAGAAATGACAAATACCCACCATTTGCTTCACCGTGGATGGAACTGGAGGGTATTATGCTGAGTGAAATAAGTCAGTTGGAGAAAGACAAACATTATATATATTCTCGTTCATTTGGGGAATATAAATAATAGTGAAAGGGAAGGAAGGGGAAGGGAGAAGAAATGGGTAGGAAATATCAGAAAGGGAGACAGAACATGAGAGACTCCTAACTCTGGGAAACGAACTAGGGGTGGTGGAAGGGGAGGAGGGCGGGGGGTGGGGGTGAGTGGGTGACGGGCACTGAGGGGGGCACTTGACAGAATGAGCACTGGGTGTTATTCTGTATGTTGGCAAATTGAACAACAATAAAAAATAAATTTATTATTAAAAAAAAGAAGTGCAAACTCTTCTCACTGTAGCATTCCAGCTGTTCTCTCTTTAAATCTCAGGCTGAAGTCATAGTTTTTCATGATGATTTGAGTCATCTAGGTAAGTTGGTGGAGACAGGTGACTTGGGGACCCTACTCTTCCGCCATCTTGCCCCACCTCCAAAAGCTTCTTATCTTGATGAAGTCCCAATAGTTCATTTTTGCTTTTGTTTCTCTTGCCTTCATGGATCTATCTTCCCCCCTCCTAGTTTCATCCTTCTGCATGAGGCTGTCCAATTTTCCCAGCACCATTGATTGAAGAGACTGCTCATAGACTGTTATAGTATTTCTTGCTTTGTCGAATATTATTTGATAGAATTGAGAGGTCATTTCTTGGTTCACTACTTTCTTCCATTGATGTATGTGCCTGTTTTTGTGCCTGGACCACACTGTCTTGATGACCACAGCTTTGTCGTACAACTTGAAATCTGGCATTGTGATGCCCCAGCTCTGGTTTTCTTTTTCAACGTGTAAATTCCCTGGGTGACATTGACTTTTGACAATATTAATTTTTCCAATCCATGAGCATGGAATATTTTTCCATCTCTTTGTGCCTTACTCAATTTCTTTCAGAAGTGTTCTGTAGTTTTTAGGGCATAGATCCTTTACCTCTTTGGTTAGGTTTATTCCTAGGTATCTTATGCTTTTGAGTCCAATTGTTAATTGGGTTGATTTCTTAATTTCTCTTTCTTCAGTCACATTTTTGAAAAAACTGAAATACATGCTTCTGGTCCCTGCACAAGCACACATATAACCTTCAGAACCAGCTGAAAACTTTGGCAAGAGGACAGATTCCATTTGAGATTCTGGGTGAGTCGTTGGTCTACTTCTATCTATAATCATATCATAAATTTGCTACTTCTCTGTGATCATTCCTATTTTTCAGGATGTCAGGTATTATTTTTTTCCCACAGGGATTGTAGATCCCTCTTTTAAAAAATATTTTATTTGTTTATTCATGAGATAGAAAGAAAGAGAAGAGGCAGAGACCCAGGCAGAGGGAGAAGCAGTCTCCATGCAGGGAGCTTGATGTGGGACTTGAACTCGAGACTCCAGGATCATGCCTTAGGTTGAAGGCCAACACTATATGAGCCACCCAGAGATCCCCTGATCCCTCTAATCCTTGAAGTACATGGAGATATTTGTATATTTTTCATATTTAGGGAAATAGTAAATAAGTGTAAGCAAATCTGTCTTCTGTGCTTATAAAGTAGCTGTTTTCCTAAAGAATCTAATTTTTCAAATCGGAAACCGAATAGCTTAGCACAAATTCCTGGTCCTCACAGGCTCCCTGGGGGAAACTGCTCCTTGGAGGGGAAGCCCAGACCTCAACAGGAAGCCTGCCCAGAACCTCCATCTGCACCTGCTCCTGGGCCTTCAAGACAGAAGTCGTGAGGAGTGCGCACCCCCTGGTGGTCCCGATCCCCTTCCACAGGGAGGTTTGTGTCTGGGCTCACACTGAGGTCACCTCACTGTGTCCTTCGCACAGTAATACACGGCCGTGTCCTCGGCTCTCAGGCTGTTCACCTGCAGATACAGCGTGTTTTTGGCGTTGTCTTTGGAGATGGTGAATCAGCCCTTCACAGCGTCTGCATAGCTTTTGCTACTTCCATCATTGCTAATCCATGTGACCCACTGCAGCCCCTTCCCTGGAGCTTGGTGGATCCAGTACATCCAGTAGCCACTGAAGGTGAATCCAGAGGCCACACAGGAGAGTCTCAGGGACCCCCCAGGCTTCACCAGGTCTCCCCCAGACTCCACCAGCTGCACCTCACCCTGAGCACCTGCAGACACAAGACATCCTGGTCAGGAAACTGTCCCACATCCCCTGTTTCTCTCACTTAACTCAACTCATATATTCAATGTCTCTTGTTCTCCATGAATTACTTTCTAAATTGTGAGAAGAAAAGCCCAGCAGAGCAACAACTCCATGGTGGTTTGTCTGTGTTCACTCCTGATCACTGAATGGGTCACCTGGGGATCTGGGGCTGGGGCTCCTCTCCCCGCTGCAGGGTCGGGGCTGAGCTGGTTTAATCAGTGGAGGGAGGGCCCTATTTGCACATCCTTGAATATATAATCAGTTCCACACCTGAATTTGATTCTTTACAAGTTATTATCAAGGATTGTTTTACATTTGTCGGCCACTGTGTGTAATGTCTTGTGACATTATGAAGTGTTCAAATCTATGAAAAAAATTACTTTTGCATTTCTTTTATGACTTTTTAAAAATCTCTCATCAACGTAGGTACTTTAAGTTTACAGTATTTTACCTCCTTCAGAATATTTAATCCTATATATTATGTTTTTAACAGCGATGTCAATGTAATAAGGTTTTATTAATTACCTTTTATTTTTTTAAGATTTTATTTATTCATGAAAGACACAGAGGAAGGAGAGAGAGGGGCAGAGACACAGGCAGAGAGAGAAGCAGGCTCCATCCAGGGAGCCTGATGTGGGACTCCATCCTGGGACTCACCAAGGGA
The DNA here is from genome assembly GCF_905146905.1 of Nyctereutes procyonoides. NCBI lineage: Eukaryota > Metazoa > Chordata > Mammalia > Carnivora > Canidae > Nyctereutes > Nyctereutes procyonoides. The sequence goes on from NW_026575091.1 coordinate 123,892, forward strand.
GTTGCTAAACCTCTGAGCCACCCAGGGATTCCCCTATTAATTAGCTTTTAAATACTTTATTTGTAGGGATGCCTAGGTGGCTCAGCGGTTGAGGTGTGCCTTCTGCTCCTGGAGGGATCCTGGAGTCCAGAGATCCAGTCCTGCATTGGACTCTCTGCATGGAGCCTGCTTCTCTCTCTGCCTGTGTCTCTGCCTCTGTGTATCTCTCATGAATAATTAAATAAAACCTTTAAAATGTAAAAAAATTGTTGTTAGTGTGTGGAAACCTAAATATATTTTGTATGTTTATTTTGTATCCTAAAGCTTCCCTGAAATTGATTATTAACTAAGGGTTTGGTTTTGGACCTTCTGTGGTTTGACCCTGCAACAGATCATGTCATATGGATACAAATATGTTTTTCTGTATATATTAAGTATCTGTTATTCTTTGTTTCTTAAATTTCCTGGATTGGAAATCCAGTCGTTGCCCCAGTAATATTTTCCTTCTCTTCTATACGGTTATTTTTCTGGACTAATTACTCTCTAGACTTATGACAGGCCTCAGTGGAGATGTATTTCATGTTGCATGTGCATGAGCTCCCTAGAACACAACACGCAGACAATGACCAAAGTAGGCAACCTGTGTACTTATCACACAATACGTTGGGTCTGTGGAGATAGAAGGCCAGGATATTGGGTTTGGGTCAGTGAATTAGTGAGGAACTGATAAGGGATGTTTGCACAGCCTTCTGGGCCCTACAGACGGTTCTGGTGCTGAGGATGGTTCACCCCTCCCGGTAGGGAGAAGGGCATTGTCCCATGGGAGATTTATTTCCTTTCATCAGGGTAACATAGGAGGTTCAGCCTCTCTGTCCACCGGATGATTCTTGTGTGATTTTTTTCACAATAATCCAGGGAACCAGCTGACATATGGGGTGGCACAGTTTATTCTCCTTCAGTATAACATGTTGAATACTCAGGGTGGGAATGACCTCCTGTGTGGGTCCTGACTTGATAGAAGGGCTTCAGGTTTTCACTTTTGAATGCAGTGTTGGTTGTGGGTTTTTCATAGAATGTGACTACTTCCATCAGATAGGAAGCAATCTCTCCTGCCTCAATTGTTAAGATGTTTTGAAGATAACAGCATATTAGACATTGTCAAGCGGTTTTAGGCATCATAGGAAAGAATCATGTACACCCATTCCTTCACTCTGTTAATACAGGGCCCCATTTATGATCTCTGTGTGTTGAAGCATCCTTGCATCCAGGGATGATTCCCTCTAGGTCATCCTGTGCGATCTGTCCATGGGCTGTTGGATTCAGGATGCCAGGATTTTTGCATTTATCTGCATCTGAGATGTTGTCCATGAGACCCTTCTTGTGGGGTCTGTGGTGTGGGTTTGTTGTCAGACTCCTCCTGGCCTCCTTAAATCAACTTGGTCATGTTCTATTCTCATTTTGTTTTGGAAGAGATTTAAAAGTTTGGGCCTTAATTCTTAAAATATTTGAATATTCATAGATATAGCCATCTGATTTTGACCTTTTCTTTATTGTTTTTATAATTTCCATTGTCTTTTTTGAGGCAGAATACTTTTTAGAGATTTTATTAATTTATTCATTAGAGGCACAGACACAGGCAGAGGGAGAAGCAGGCTCACTGCAGGGAGTCCCACATGGGACTGGATCCCAGGTCTCCAGGATCAGGCCCTGGGCTGAAGGCAGTGCTAAACCCCTGAGCCACCTGGGCTGCCCCAGGGAGAATTTTTAGATAATAGTTTCAGGCTTCATATTTGTTCTGTTTTGCTCATTTTTTAAATTTCTTCATGAATGAGTTTTGTTTATTGATAATACTAGTAATTTTGTAATTTTCTGTGGTTATCCAATATTTATTGTCTTAAAATCTTAGAATTTTATTCAAGCTCCTTTTTTTTTGGTGTCAGTAATTTCTTCTCTTTGAAATATGATAAATATTTATTAATAAGGGAGGCATTTGGTTAAAAAAGTAAGTCATGAAACTTAACAAAATATATAACCGATGCATTAATAGGTATACCAATATTCTATCCCTTAGTTCCAATGAATACCTAAGAGCCTATGAGCTATCAAAATTTCATTTTTATTTTCTATATGCTTATTTAAATCTTCTTATTTTTATTTGTCAATGGAATAGATGAATTTTTTGTTCTAAGAAATTTAATGTTGATTGAGTTAATCAAAATACCAATTGTTTTCTTACATTATAGAAAAACTCCATATTCATATGAAAAATAAAATCACATGATAGTGACCATACAATTATAAGAAATAAAAACAATAGTCAGACATCACACATCTCTCTACAGAAATGTATTTTAGTCACACATTTAGCATTTCAGTGTGTGACTACCTAATGTCAGACATGTAGACAGTGCAGCACATGATGGAGTCCAGAAGTAAACGTGTGCATATACAGTCAGAAATCCTCCAAAAATATCTACGAATACACAGTGGGGAAAGGATAGTCTCTAGAGCAAATGGTGTTGGACATCCTCATGAAAATAATGACTCTTGTTCCTTACCAAACATCACACAGATACAAGGACACAGAAAATCTAAAAATGGATTAAAGAGTTAAGCAGAAGTCTCAACCTTAGAACTTATACATGTAAACTAAGGGGAAAACATTATGATGTTTGCTTGGTTGTGATTTATTTGATATCACATTAAAATCACAGTAAAAAAACAAAGACAGATGATTGGGGCTACCTCATGCCCAAAGTGTGCAGAACAAATATTAGCAGAACAAGGGCAGCCTATGAAATGGGATACTGTGTGTTCAACTATATACTGAGACGGACTTAGTATCCAAAATACATGAGGGACTCAACCTCAATAGAAAGTCTGACGAAACACAATAATAACAAATCCAAACCCTCCATTAAATAGTTTCTCAAGGATGGGGCCCCCTTGCAACTCAGGTGGTTAAGCATCTAATTCTTGGTTTTGTCTCACGTTGTGATCTCAGGATCCTGGATTTGAGTCCCAACTCAGGCTCTGGTCGTGGGGAAACTGCTTGAGATTTTCTTTTTCTCTCTCCTGCTCCTCTCCTCTTTCTCTCTAAATAAATATATAAATTATATTTTTAAATTAGGAAAAGTTCTTCTATATCTATTTCTCTATAGAAAACAAACAATAGTGGGATCCTGTGTGGACAGTTAATTAAAATTCTGACATCAACTCTGTTCGAAATACCTGACCTCATTTCCAGCTGAATGAGAGGAAGGTCTCTACTTCAGGTTGTAGGGAGAGGCAGTAGCAGGAGACGGATGGACTCAGTGGAGGTGTCCTCATGTAGTCCTGCTCTCCTGAAGGAGAGAGCCTGAGACTAAGACGCTGGAGGGGACACCTGCTGTCAGAATACACATCAGACTCTGGTCTCAGGAGCTCCCCATCAGAGGACCCAAGCTGGTTTGGGTCAGTCTGTGAAGCCTCCATACATGAGGATGTTGTGTACAGGAGGGCAGCATGCAGCCTGATGCAGAGGAGCTCATCATTTGGGTTTGGGGAAGAGAGAGGGAAAAAAAGCCCAACCAAACCACTGTGACCCTGGCCTGGCTGTACTAATGCCCCAGGCTGCATGGCCTGTCCTCTCTGAGACTGCTGACCTTCATGGAACATCATGTCCTTGAGGTTCCCCTGGGATCATGGGTGTGCATCAATAGTGTGATGTCTTATCGCAGAATCCTCTCCCATTGATGGATGTTTTCTACTGGGATTATTCTTTAAATCACGATGAAGTCCCAATAGTTCATTTTTGCTTTTGTTTCTTTTGCTTTTGTGGATGTATCTTGCAAGAAGTTACTGTGGCCAAGTTCAAAAAGGGTGTTGCCTGTGTTCTCCTCTAGAATTTTGATGGAGTCTTGTCTCACATTTAAATCTTTCATCCATTTTGAGTTTATCTTTGTGTATGGTGCAAGAGAGTGGTCTAGTTTCATTCTTCTGCATGTGGATGACCAATTTTCCCAGCACCATTTATTGAAGAGACTGTCTTTCTTCCAGTGGATCGTCTTTCCTCCTTTGTCGAATAAGAAGCTTTTGCACAGCAAAGGATACAGTCAACAAAACTCAAAGACAACCTACAGAATGGGAGAAGATATTTGCAAATAACATATCAGATAAAGGGCTAGTTTCCAAAATGTATAAAGAACTTATTAAACTCAACAGCAAAGAAACAAACAATCCAATCATGAAATGGGCAAAAGACATGAAGAGAAATCTCACAGAGGAAGACATCGACATGGCCAACACGCACATGAGAAAATGCTCCGCATCACTTGCCGTCAGGGAAATACAAATCAAAACCACAATGAGATACCACCTCACACCAGTGAGAATGGGGAAAATTAACAAGGCAGGAAACCACAAATGTTGGAGAGGATGTGGAGAAAAGGGAAACCTCCTGCACTGTTGGTGGGAATGTGAACTGGTGCAGCCACTCTGGAAAACTGTGTGGAGGTTCCTCAAAGAACTAAAAATAGACATGCCCTACGACCCAGCAATTGCACTGTTAGGGATTTACCCCAAAGATTCAGATGCAATGAAACGCCGGGACACCTGCACCCCGATGTTTCCAGCAGCCATGTCCACAATAGCCAAACTGTGGAAGGAGCCTCGGTGCCCATCGAAAGATGAATGGATAAAGAAGATGTGGTCTATGTATACAATGGAATATTCCTCAGCCATTAGAAACGACAAATACCCACCATTTGCTTCAACATGGGTGGAACTGGAGGGTATTATGCTGAGTGAAGTAAGTCAATCGGAGAAGGACAAACAGTGTATGTTCTCATTCATTTGGGGAATATGAATAATAGTGAAGGGGAATATAAGGGAAGGGAGAAGAAATGTGTGGGAGATATCAGAAAGGGAGACAGAACATAAAGACTCCTAACTCTGGGAAATGAACTAGGGGTGGTGGAGGGGGAGGAGGGCGGGGGGTGGGGGTGAATGGGTGACGGGCACTAAGGGGGACACTTGACGGGATGAGCACTGGGTGTTATTCTGTATGTTGGTAAATTGAACACCAATAAAAATTAATTTATTAAAAAAATAAAAAAATAAATCACGAAGGCTTCTGGGGGCGTTCTAGGCTTCTAACAGAAATGAAGACCCTATAAATCATCACATGCAATATTTACATGAACATGGGTTTTCGTTATTCTGGAGCAACCAATGAGGAGCGGCATTTCTGGGTCACGTGGTAGATTATCCATCTTTAATTTCAGGAGGAACAGAAAAATTATTTTCCAGGGCTTCTGTTTCATTTTTCATTCCTACCTGCAGGGTTGAGGCTCCAGGTGTCCTGTATGCTCCCCAGGATGTTCTGGTCAGTGCTTCTTTCATACCTGAGCTCCTGTGATGAGTGTATAGGGCATCTCATTGTGGTGGATGTGAATTTCCCTCACAGATCCTGGTGGGATGTGTCCTCTGTGCTTACTTCATGTATCTGTACACTCCTGTATAACATGTCCACACAAGGCTCTGCCTGTTTTATAGATGAATGCTGTTTTTTCTGAGTCTTGAGGGTTCTTTAGATATGCAGGTGAACATTTTTGTTGGTTATGAAACTTGTGCATGTTTTCCCTTGGTCCATATCTTGTTTTCATTACCTTGATAAATATGTGGATAGAAAAAATGTAGTTGATTTTCACAAAGTGTATTCTTAATGTTTGGTGTTATGCATATTGATTTTTATCTATAACATTTGGATTTCACAATTAATGATTGCCTATGAATAATTTCTCCATTGACAATATATTGAAAAGCCTTTTTTTCCCCAGGTCTCCTCAGTGTTGCTGTCTTCCCAACTTGGTCTTTAGTAACTCGGTGTTTTTATTTTATATGAATATAGACTCTGGCAATTGATTTTCATGGTGTTGTTTTCATAAATGGTAGCAATTCTGTTCTCCTGCTCAAACATGAACTTGTGATTTCATGGCAGATGCTCTGCTGTATATCATCAGGCTGGTTGTTCATCACGTTGAATAGATATGCTTCTCATGTGAAACAGAATCCTTTATCTTTCCAGGTTTTGGAATTTCTATACATCTTGATGCTCCTCAGAGACAGGTTGTGGTGCTTAGCACTCTCCCACCAGATGCTGGCATTGACTCCATTGCCTTATCCGGGAAGCTGGTGGACCCATGTGATACCCACACTGACATGCGCAGTGAGAACCCAGAGAATGAGCAGGTTAGTGTAAGGGTCTACCTGGGTTTCCCCAGTCAAGATGCAGACTCTGGCAGGGTGACCTGGGACAGATCTACTGTGGAGAAAGACATCACAGGATGGAAACAGACTTGCCTTCCCTGAGGGAGCCTCCAACATGAGCACTCAGAGGAAATGATGGTCAGCAGCAGGGATGAGGAGCACAGCATGCTCAGGTTGGGATGTAAGATTCACTGCTCTAAACCCAGTGCTTGGCTTTTCAACCAAGGGGAGGATTTGGGGATGTTTCCATCCTCATAAATGTCTTGAATCACATGTGGGTGGGACTCAGGGCCCTGCCACATGGAGACTGAGACTGTCTGGGAGGAACAGGGAGCACTCAGATCTGAGATCTCATGTCCTAAATCCCAAAGGGGACACTCCAACTTTCAGGACTGGAGCCCTCACAAAATCCTCTCCTCAACTTGATCCAGGAACCCTCACCCTGGGGCTTCTCTACTAGAGGATTTGGTATAGAGGTATAGACTGGGGGCACTCCTCCTGCCTGCTGAGGTGGTGGTGTCATCCTTCAAAGAGCAGGAATCTATTCTGAGGACCTTGTGCTAGCGTCACTATGATTAGGAGAGAGAGGGATGACATTGTTCAATAAGACGGGGTCAATAGACACATCATTTTCATAGAATGTAGAAACAAGGACATGTCTAGAGATACGTATGTGGTGTGTACTTTCCCTTAGGAATAGTCCATGAATATGTTGATTGCACAGTCAGGTTTGAGACACAGGATACCACACATGATGCTCTTCCCTCTTCATCAGCCCAATACGACATAGGGATGCTAGGCAGCTGGCTGTCAGCATATTCACCCCTATCCTAACCTGTACCTGAACTGGATACGGTCCCATTTCATGTCAGGTCTTGGAGAATCCCTCCATGGAGATTGTCCTCAACACTATGTAAAATCACATGCAGAAAAATGATGTTTCAAGATCAGTACCATCAAAGACAGTTACCTGCATGGTGGCCAAACCAACCACCAGGATTTGTGAAAGTTAGGGATTATATCTTCAATAAAATATGATTATTTCCATCATTGTAGTGTGGCTATGAGTTGATTTTATTCATATGCAATGAATCCCCGCTCATGCAGGGGAGCACCGTGCAGTGTTTAAGGTGTCGGATTTCAGGTTGTATTACAAAGCTGTGATCATCAAGACAGTGTGGTACTGGCACAAAAACAGACACATAGATCAATGGAACAGAATAGAGAACCCAGAAATGGGCCCTCAACTCTATGGTCAACTAATATTCAACAAAGCAAGAAAGACTATCTACTGGAAAAAGGACAGTCTCTTCAACAAATGGTGCTGGGAAAATTGGACATCCACATGCAGAAGAATGAAACTACATCACTATCTTACACCAGACACAAAGATAAACTCAAAATGGATGAAAGACCTAAATGTGAGACAAGAATCCATCAAAATCCTAGAGGAGACCACAGGCAACACCCTTTTTGAACTTGGCCACAGCAACTTCTTGCAAGATCCATCTCTGATGGCAAGGGAAACAAAAGCAAAAATGAACTAGTGGGACTCTATAAAGATAAAACGCTTCTGCACAGCCAGGTAAAGTCAACAAAACTACAAGACAATTTACAGAATTGGAGAAGATATTTGCAAATGACATATCAGATAAAGGGCTAGTATCCAAGTTCTTTGAAGAACTTATTAAACTCCACAGCAAAGAAACAAACAATCCAATCATGAAATGGGCAAAAGACATGACCAGAAACTTCACAGAGGAAGACATAGAGATGGCCAACAAGCACATGACAAAATTCTCTGCATCACTGGCCATCAGGTAAATACAAATCAAAACCACAATGAGATACCACCTCACACCAGTGAGAATGGTGATAATTAACAAGACAGGAAACAACACATGTTGGAGAGGATGTGGAGAAAGGGGAACCCTCCTGCGCTGTTGGTGGGAATGTGAACTGGTGCAGCCACTCTGGAAAACTGTGTGGAGGTTCCTCAAAGTGTGAAAAATAGACCTGCCCTACGACCCAGCAATTGCACTGCTGGGGATTTACCCCAAAGATACAGATGCAGTGAAACGCCAGGACACCTGCACCCCGATGTTTATAGCAGCCATGTCCACAATAGTCAAACTGTGGAAGGAACCTCTGTGTCCATCAAGAGATGAATGGATAAAGAAGATGTGGTTTATGTATACAATGGAATATTCCTCAGCCATTAGAAATGATAAATACCCACCACTTGCTTCGACGTGGATCGAACTGGAAGGTATTAATCTGAGTGAAGTCACTTGGAGAAGGACAATCATCCTATGGTTTCACTCATAGGAGGAATATAAAAAATAGTGAAAGGTATTATAGGGGAAATGGAGAAAATGAGTGGGAAATGTCAGAGAGAGTGACAAAACATAAGAGACTCCTAACTTTGGTAAACAAAGGGTAGTGGAAGGGAAGGTGGGCGGGGTAATGGGGGGGACTGGGTGATGGGCACTGAGGGAGGCACTTGACAGGATGAGCACTGGGTGTTATATGTTGGCAAATTTAACTTTTATGGAATAAAATATATATACAAAGAATATAAAAAAGAATTGGGTGCTTAACTAAGTGAGACACACACAGGCCCCAACCCTGGCCCAATATTTTTAAAATATTTTTATTTCATTTATTCATGAGAGAAAGACAGAGAGAGAGAGTGCCAGAGACATAGACAGAGGGAGAAGCAGTATCCTCACAGGGAGCCTGATGTTGGATTCTGTCTCTAGATTGGGATCATGACCTGAACTTAAGACAGATGCTAAACCGCTGAACCACCAGAAGTCCCCTTGGCCCAATTTTTAATCAGAGGATTGGTTTACTGTTGTTATGTGTTTGTTGTATTTTCTATTGATGAGTAAGTTTCCCTTCTGTATTTTTGGATACTAACTCCTCAATATGTGATTGAGCACACTGAGTCCCATGTCATAGGCTGACTTCTTCCACTGTTATAGTTTTATTTTTTTATTATTACTATTTTTTATATTTTTATTTAAATTTAAATTGCCAAAATACAACTCTCAGTGCCCATCCTATCATGTGCCCTCCTTATTGTTTTGCTAATATGTGTTCTTACTTACTTACTACTTTGATGTAGCCCACTTATCTGTTTTGATTTTGTTGCCTGTGATTTTGCTGCTATATCAAATAAATCACAAAAAGCACAGTCATGATGTTTTCCCATTTGTTTTCATTTGCAAGATTTAGCATCGTGTCTTCTGCTTGTCATTAATCCATTTTGAGATTTTTCTGTGTTCATGTATCTGTACGATGTAAGATAAGGACCAAGTGTCATTATTTGCATGAGGCTGTCCAACACCATCTGTTATAGAGACTATCCTTTCCCCAATGTGTATTCTTAGATATCCTGTGGAGGTTTTCTGACTGTATATGCACACATTTACTTCTGGGCTCCGTAATGTGCTGCGCTGTGATCATGTCTGATGTTATGCCAGTCACACAACGATGTACCAAATGTGCCTCTAAAATACATTTGTATAGGGAGTAATGTGATGTCTGAGGATTGTTGGGAGAACCATCCTCAGCACCAGAGTAGGTAACGTAGTACCCAGAAGGCTGTGATGAAACTTTGCCAGTTCCTCACTCATTCACCGACTCAAATCCAAATCCTGGCCTTAAATCTCCACAAACCCAATCACTTATTGTCACAAGCAAAAGGGCTGCCTACTGTGGTCATTGCCTGGCTGTCATATTCATGTAGCTCATGCACGTGCAAAATGAAATACATTTCTCCCTATATCTGACTTATGTCTACTGAGCTATTAGACCAAAGAAACCAGAAGAAAAGAAATATTTCTGCCCCATCAAATTGAAGACCTATCCAAGAGAATAAGGCAATAAAAAAATAATAATCAATCACTTTAGAGGCAGAAAAAATATTTATATCCATATGACATGATCTGCTACAGGGGAAAACTCTACAAACTCCAAAAATGCTTATAGTTAAATAACGATTTCAGGGAATATTCAGAATATAAAATCAACAATTAAAAGGAAGATAGGATTCTTCACACTAAAAAAATTATCTATATAAAAATTTTTAAAAATCCCCTTTACACTGGCATCAAAAATAAATATTTAGGATTAAATTTAATAAAGGTAGAATACCATACTGAAAATGACCTATTTGATGAAGGACTTTTTAAAAGGGAAACAGAAATGCAAAGTTAGCATTGCTCACAGATTAGAACTTCATATTTCAACAGCGCCATCTGCACAATGATCTGCGCAGGTAATGCAGTCGTTGCTATCAAATTGTTAGAATGAATTTTAGTCAAGATCTAAAGATATAGTCAGAGGGCATGCAAATAGGGCCCTCCCTCCGCTGATTAAACCAGCCCAGCCCAGACCCTGCAGCTGGGAGAGGAGCCCTAGCCCCAGGATCCACAGGTGATCCCATTCAGGGATCAGAACAGAACACAGACAACTCACCATGGAGTCTGTGCTCAGCTGGGTTTTCCTTGTTGCTACTTTAAAAGGTAATTCATGGAGAACAAGAGACCTTGAGTCTGTGAGTGGCGGTGAGAGAAACAGGGGACGGGGGACAGTTTCCTGACCAGGATGTCTTGTGTCTGCAGGTGTCCAGGGTGAGGTGCAGCTGGTGGAGTCTGGAGGAGACCTGGTGAAGCCTGGGGGGTCCCTGAGACTCTCCTGTGTGGCCTCTGGATTCACCTTCAGTAGTTACTACATGTATTGGGCCCGCCAGGCTCCAGGGAAGGGGCTTCAGTGGGTCTCACACATTAACAAGGATGGAAGTAGCACAAGCTATGCAGACGCTGTGAAGGGCCGATTCACCATCTCCAGAGACAACGCCAAGAACACGCTGTATCTGCAGATGAACAGCCTGAGAGCCGAGGACACGGCCGTGTATTACTGTGCAAAGGACACAGTGAGGGGACCTCAGTGTGAGCCCAGACACAAACCTCCCTGTAGAAGGGGATCGGGACCACCAGGGGGTGCACACTCCTCACCACTTCTGTCTTGAAGGTCCAGGAGCAGGTGCAGATGAATGTTCTGAGAAGGTTTTCTGTAGGGGCCTGGGATTCCTCTCCATGGATCAGTTTCCCCCAGGAGGCCTCTCTGGACACAGGATTCTGTTCACAACTATTCATCTCTAACTCACAAACATAGTTGTCATAGGAAGACGAATATACTAACATGCAGAAAATACAGAGTCAACTACATTTGACTTAGTCTTGTTCTTAAATACCAAAAATTTACAAATATCCTGATTCTCATATAATTAAGCTTTGCAATAGTCACAGATGTACTCACTGTGCATCACAGACCACCCAGCTCAAGGAACAAGCTTGCTAGAAGCAGCATAAAGTGCTTGCTGGATATGGGGCTACAGAGGCAACAACAATCCAAGCAACAGAACAAAGGCCCCTGGTGGGGTCGCTATCTTGGACCATGCTCACAGCCTCAATGCCATTGACAGCCTATGAAAGCAGTGGAACCCCCACCAGGACATATGTGGATGTGGGGTCTGAAAATCACACAAACACAGACACATACACACACACACACACACACACGACAGTATAAAACCATTATCACCTTTACCTAATTTATCTGCATTAGAGTTGGTCCATATAGAGAAGTAGACAGCTGTACACATCTGCCTCAAGAAACAAGGAAAATCTCAAATAAAAAACCTAGCCCAATCGCTAAAGAGCTGGAGAAAGGACAACTGAAACCAAAACTCAGCAGGAGGAAGGAAATAGTAAAGATTAGAGCTAAAATCAATGATATAAAATCTCAAAAACAACTGGTCATAGAAACTAGAGCCTGGTTGGAAAAAAAAACAATAAAATTGAGAATCCTTGACCTGTATTTATCAAAAAGAAAAGAGAAAGAACCCAAATAAATAACACAAAACTCCTTCTGGTCCACTGTGTCATTATAAGCCCATGTTTCCTTGTTGATCTTTTACTGAGATGATGTGTCCACTAATTTGAGTGGGTTTGTAAATTATCCTATTATTGTTGTTCTATAGCCAATGAGTTTCTTTAATTTTGTAATTACTGCATTTAGATAATTGCCTGCTCTCATATTGGGGCATAAATATATACGATTTTTAGATCTTTATGTTGGATAGACACATTTTAGGATATAATGTCCTTCTTCATTTCTTATTTCAGCCTTTGGATTGAATGCAGTTGGCTAAACAAAGGATGGCTTCTGAGACCCCTGCATGGCTCACTGGTTGAGCATCTGCCTTCAGCTCAGGGTGGAATCCCAGGATCCAGGATCAAGTCCCACATTGGGCTCCCTACAGGGAGCCTGATTCTCCCTTTACCTCTCTCTCTCTCTCTCTCTCTCTCTCTCTCTCTCTCTCTCTCTCTCCCACCTCTCATGAATAAATAAATATCTTTTATAAAAAGGATAGTTAACCCAGTGTTCTTTCATGACCACTAGCAAGATAAATGATTCTCCACAAACTCTTAATCTGAAGGTGACTTTGGGACTAAAATTAGTGTCTTGAAAGCAGTGAAGAGGGGGCGGGGCAAGATGGCAGAGGAGTAGTGTCCTCAAGTCACCTGTCCCCACCAACTTACATAGTTAACTTTCAAAGTATCCTGAAAACCTATGAATTCAACTTGAGATTTAAAGAGAGAACAGCTGGGACGCTGCAGAGAGAAGAGTTTGTGCTTCTTACAGGTAGGAAGGTGGGGGAAAAAAAGAATCAAGTGGGGGCGTGGCACCGGGATGAGCCACACTAAGGCCAGGCAGAAAAATCTCTGGGACAGGAAAGTGCAGTCCCAGAGAAGCAGGAACTTCAAAAATCAACACCGGATTCTTCCCGGACACAAAAGGGCTTAGCAGGGAATTCAGGCAGAACCACAGGAGGGGCCATGGAGCCTCCAGTCTCCTGGAGTCACTAACAGAGGAAGTGCCTTCCTGGGGAGGATGCGCCACAACTGTGGGCCGATCTCAGTAAACGGCTGGAGCGTGCACCAGGCGAGGCCTCTGGAGAAGCTCAGGAGGTGGCTCTGGACAGAGGGGGCTGCACCCTGCTGCCTTTTGGAGCTGAGCCGGAGAGCACGAATCCAGCAGCACAGTGGAAAAAGCCCAGGAAACTGCACACCTCCAGGGCAGGTGGAGACGGGTAGGGCACAGGACAATGAGGATGCTTCTGCCACTGGGCGCCCCCAACCTGTGCAGACCAGCGCCCCCCCCTCCACCCCCGGAGCATCCAGGCCAGTTCAGACTGGGAGACTTGGGTAGCTACTGTGGGACCTGACTCCAGGGCTGGAGACATGGCCACCGCCAAGGGCTTGTTCCTCCTGGTGTCACACAATACCTGGGAGGGGCGGGGTCACTAAGGTACAAGGGCCTCATGGGGTAAACAGGTCCCACTGAGCCCAGCACCCAGTGGAAGGCAGGCATCTCCCCCAGGTGCACACACCTGAGAATCAGCACAGTGACCCATCCCCCAGAAGACCAGCTGAAAGGACAGGGAAAGACCAAATTATTGACTGAGCAGCACTGGAAAGCTCCAGGGGAAGTTGGGAGATTTACAGTATATAGAACCAGAGGAGGGGATGCCTGGGTGTCTCAGGGGTTTAGCGCCTGCCTTTTGCCGATGGCATGATCCTGGAGTCTCGGGATCAACTCCCACATCAGGGTCCCTGCATGAAGCCTGCTTCTCCCTCTGCCTGTATCTCTGCCTCTCTCTCTCTCTCTCTCTGACTCTCTCATCTCTCATGAATAAATAAATAAATAATAAAGTCTTTAAGAAAAGAAAAAAGAACCGGAGGATACCCCTCCTTTTTTTCTCTTCTTTTTTTCCAGTACAACTCCTTTATATCCACACTGCATTGAACTATATACAAAAGAGTCAGAAATGGTACTCGTTGCCACAGAATTACAGAATTTGGATTACAATTCAATGTCAGAAAGTCAATTCAGAAGCTCAATTAAAAAGCTACTGGTAGCTCTAGAAAAAAGCACAAAGGATGCAAGAGACTTCATGACTGCAGAATTTAGATTTAATGACGCCAAAATTAAAAATCAATTAAATGAGATGCAATCCAAATTGGAGGTCCTAACGATGAAGGATAACGAGGTAGAACGAGTGAGTGACATAGAAGACAAGTTGATGGCAAGGAGGGGACTGAGGAAAAAAGAGAAAAACAATTAAAAGATCATGAGGAAAGGTTAAGGGAAATAAATGACAACCTCAGAAGGAAAAATCTACATTTAATTGGTGTTCCAGAGAGCGCTGAAAGGGACAGAGGACCGGAAAACATATTTGAACAAATCATAGTTGAGAACTTCCCTAATTTGGGGAGGGAAACAGGCATTCAGAACTGGGAGATATAGTGAGATCCCCCAGAAAATAAATACAAAGCATTCAACACTTCGAAATTTAATAGTGAAGCTTCCGAATTCCAAAGATAAAGAGAAGATCCTTAAAGCAACAAGAGACAAGAAATCCCTAAACTTTATGGGGAGAAGTATTAGGTTAACAGCAGACCTCTCCACAGAGACCTGGCAGGCCAGAAAGGGCTGGCAGGATATATTCAGGGTCCTAAATGAGAAGAACATACAGCCAAGAATCATATATCCAGCAAGGCTCTCATTCAGAATAGAAAGAGAGATAAAGAGCTTCCAAGATAGGCAGAAACTGAAAGAATGTGTGACCATGAAGCCATCTCTGCAAGAAATGTTAAGGGGGACTTTATGAAAGGAAGAGGGCACCCAAAGAAATAATCCACAAAAACAGGGACTGAATAGGTATCATGATGACAGCAATTCATATCTTTCAAAAGTAACTCTGAAAGTGAATGGGCTTAATGATCCCATCAAAAGAAACAGGGTTTCAGACTGGATAAAAAAGCAATACCCATCTATTTGCTGTCTACAAGAGACCCATTTAAGACATACAGCCTGAAAATAAAAGGTTGGAGAGCCATTTACCATTCAAATGGTTCTCAAAAGAAGGAAGGGGTAGCCATCCTTATGTAAGATAAAGTTTATCCCAAAGACTGTAGTAAGAGATGAAGAGGGACACTATATCATACTTAAAGGATCTATCCAACAAGAGGACCTGACGATCATGAATATTTATGCCCCAAATGTGGGAGCTGCCAAGTATGTCAATTAATTAATAATCAAAGGAAATACATAGGTAGATAATAATACACTACTATCAATAGATTTCAACACAGACCTTTCTGCAAATGAGATATAGTCTAAGTACAGTATCTCCAAAAAAACAAGAACTTTAAATGATACACTGGACCAGATGGATTTCAAAGATATTTACAGAACTTTACATCCAAACGCAACTGAATACACATTCTTCTCAAGTGTACATGGAACTTTTTCCAAAATAGATCACATACTGGGTCACAAATCAAATCTAAACTGCTACTAAAAGATGGGGATAACTGCTACCAAAAGATGGGGATTGTTTCCTGCATATTTCCAGACAATAATGCTTCAGAACTTGAACTCAATCACAAGAGGAATTTTGGAAGAAGCTCAAACACGTCTAGATTAAAGGTCATTGTGCTAAAAGATGAAAGGCTCAACCAGGAAATCAGAGAAGAATTAAAAAGAGTCATGGAGGCATCCCTGGGTGGCACAGCGGTTTGGCGCCTGCCTTTGGCCGAGGGCACGATCCTGGAGACCCAGGATCGAATCCCACATCGGGCTCCCGGTGCATGGAGCCTGCTTCTCCCTCTGCCTGTGTCTCTGCCTCTCTCTCTCTGTGACTATCATAAATAAATAAAAATTTAAAAAAAAAGAGTCATGGAAACTAATGAGACTGAAGATACAACCCTTCAAAACTTGGGATACAGCAAAAGCAGTCCTGAGAGGGAAATACATCACAATACAAGCATTCCTCAAAAAATTGGAAAAAAACCAAATGTACAAGCTAACCTTGCACCTAAAAGAACTGAAGAAAGAATAGCAAATGAAACCTACAACGGGCAGAAGAGAGTTAAAGAAGATTCGAGCACAACTCAAAGAAATAGAGACCAGAAAATGTGGAACAGGTTAACAAAACCAGAGTTGGTTCTTTGAAAGAATTCCTAAGATAGATAAACCATTAGCCAACCTTGTTTAAAAGAAAAAAGACTCTAATTAATAAAATAATGAATGAAAAAGGAGACATCAAACTAAGAACAAGAAAATATAAACGATTTTTAAAACATAATATGAGCAGCAATATGTCAATAAATTAGGCAATCTAGAAGATATGGACGCATTTCTGGAAAGCCACAAACTACCAAACTGGAACTGGAGGAAATAGAGAACCTGAACAGGTCGATAACCAGGGAGGAAATTGAAGCAGTCATCAAAAACCTCCCAAGACACAAAAGTCCAGGGCCACAGGGCCTCCCAGGGGAATTCTATCAAACGTTTAAAGAAGAAAAAATATTAATTCTACTAAAGCTGACCTGAAAGATACACAGGGATGGAATGCATCCAATCTCGTTCTTTGAGGCCAGCATCTCCTTAATCTTAAAATCAGACAAAGACCCCACCAAAAAGGAGAATTACAGACCAATATCCCTGATGAACGTGGATGCAAAAATTCTCAGCAAGATACTAGCCAATAGGATCCAACAACACATTAAGAAAATTATTCACGATGACCAAGTAGGATTTATCCCCGGGACACAAGGCTGGTTCAACACTCGTAAAACAATCAATGTGATTCATCATATCAGCAAGAGAAAAACCAAGAGCCATATGATCCTCTCATTAGATGCAGAGAAAGCATTTGACAAAATACAGCATCCATTCCTGATCAAAACTCTTCAGAGTGTAGGGATAGAGGGAACTTTCCTCGGCATCTTAAAAGCCATCTATGAAAAGCCCACAGCAAATATCATTCTCAATGGGGAAGCACTGGGGGCCTTTCCCTAAGATCAGGAACAAGACAGGGATGTCCACTCTCACCACTGCTATTCAACATAGTACTGGAAGTCCTAGCCTCAGCAATCAGACAACAAAAAGACATTAAAGGCATTCAAATTGGCAAAGAAGAAGTCAAACTCTCCCTCTTCGCCGATGACATGATACTCTACATAGAAAACCCAAAAGCCTCCACCCCAAGATTGCTAGAAATCATATAGCAATTTGGTAGCGTGGCAGGATACAAAATCAATGCCCAGAAATCAATGGCATTTCTATACACTAACAATGAGACTGAAGAAAGAGAAATTAAGGAGTCAATCCCATTTACAATTGCACCCAAAAGCATAAGATACCTAGGAATAAACCTAACCAAATAGGTAAAGGGTCTATACCCTAAAAACTATAGAACACTTCTGAAAGAAATTGAGGAAGACACAAAGAGATGGAAAAATATTCCATGCTCAGGGATTGGCAGAATTAATATTGTGTAAATGTCAATGTTGGGATCCCTGGGTGGCGCAGTGGTTTGGTGCCTGCCTTTGGCCCAGGGTGCGATCCTGGAGACCCGGGATCGAATCCCACGTCAGGCTCCCGGTGCATGGAGCCTGCTTCTCCCTCTGCCTGTATCTCTGCCTCTCTCTCTCTCTCTCTCTCTCTCTCTCTCTCTCTCTCTCTCACTATCATAAATAAAAAAATTTAAAAAAATAAAAAATAAATGTCAATGATACCGAGGGCAATTGACACGTTTAATGCAATCCCTATCAAAATACCATGGACTTTCTTCAGAGAGTTAGAACAAATTATTTTAAGATTTGTGTGGAATCAGAAAAGACCCCGAAAAGCCAGGGGAATTTTAAAAAAGAAAACCATATCTAGGGGCATCACAATGCCAGATTTCAGGTTGTACTACAAAGCTGTGGTCATCAAGACAGTGTGGTACTGGCACAAAAACAGAAACATAGATCAATGGAACAGAATAGAGAACCCAGAAGTGGACCCTGAACTTTATGGTCAACTAATATTCGATAAAGGAGGAAAGACTATCCACTGGAGAAAGACAGTCTCTTCAATAAATGGTGCTGGGATATTGGACATCCACATGCAGAAGAATGAAACTAGACCACTCTCTTGCACCATACACAAAGATAAACTTAAAATGGATGAATGATCTAAATGTGAGACAAGATTCCATCAAAATCCTAGCGGAGAACACAAGCAACACCCTTTATGAACTCAGCCACAGTAACTTCTTGCAAGATACATCCACGAAGGCAAAAGAAACAAAAGCAAAAATGAACTATTGGGACTTCATCAAGATAAGACGCTTTTGCACAGCAAAGGATACAGTCAACAGAACTAAAAGACAATCTACAGAATGGGAGGAGATATTTGCAAATGACGTATCAGATAAAGGGCTAGTTTCCAAGATCTATAAAGAACTTATTAAACTCAACTCCAAAGAAACAAACAATCCAATCATGAAATGGGCAAAAGACATGAAGAGAAATCTCACAGAGGAAGACATAGACATGGCCAATAGGCACATGAGAAAATGCTCCGTATCACTTGCCATCAGGGAAATACAAATCAAAACCACAATGAGATACCACTTCACACCAGTGAGAATGGGGAAAATTAACAAGGCAGGAAACCACAAATGTTGGAGAGGATGTGGAGAAAGGGGAACCCTCTTACACTGTTGGTGGGAATGTGAACTGATGCAGCCACTCTGGAAAACTGTGTGGAGGTTCCTCAAAGAGTTAAAAATAGACCTGCCCTACGACCCAGCAATTGCACTGTTAGGGATTTACCCCAAAGATACAGATGCAATGAAACGCCAGGACACTTGCACCCCGATGTTTCTAGCAGCCATGTCCACAATAGCCAAACTGTGGAAGGAGCCTCAGTGTCCATCGAAAGATGATGGATAAGGAAGATGTGGTTTATGTATAAAATGGAATATTCCTCAGCCATTAGAAACGACAAATACCCAACATTTGCTTCAACATGGATGGAACTGGAGGGGATTATGCTGAGTGAAGTAATTCAATCGGAGAAGGACAAACAGTGTATGTTCTCATTCATTTGGGGAATATGAATAATAGTGAAAGGGAATATAAGGGAAGGGAGAAGAAATGTGTGGGAAATACCAGAAAGGGAGATAGAACATAAAGATGAACTAGGGGTGGTGGAAGGGGAGGAGGGTGAGGGTGGGGGTGAATGGGTGGTGGGCACTGAGGGGGGCACTTAACGGGATGAGCACTGGGTGTTATTCTTTATGTTGGTAAATTGAACACCAGTAAAAAATAAATTTATTTTTTAAAAAGACCACAAAATAGAAGATGTGGTTTATGTATACAATGGAATATTTCTCACCCATTAGAAATGACAAATACCCACCATTAGCTTGGACATGGATGGAACTGGAGGGTATTATGCTGAGTGAAATAAGTCAGTCAGAGAAGGACAAACGTTATATGGTCTCATTCATTTGGGGAATATAAATAATAGTGAAAGGGAATAGAATGGAAGGGAGAATAAATGGGTAGGAAATATCAGAAAGGGAAACAGAACATGAAGACTCGTAACTCTGGGAAAGGAACTAGGGGTGGTGGAAGGGGAGGAGGGCGGGGGGTGGGGGTGAATGGGTGATGGGCACTGAGGGGGGCACTTGACAGGATGAGGACTGGGTGTTATTCTGTATGTTGGCTAATTGAACACCAATAAAAAATAAATTTGTTATTTAAAAAAATAGAAGACAAGCTGATGGCACAGAGGGCACTGAGGAAAAAAGAGACAAACAATTAAAAAATCATGAGGATAGATGAAGGGAAATAAATGACAGCCTGAGGAAGAAAAACCTACATTTAATGGGGGTTCCCGAGGGTGCCGAAAGGGACACAGGGCCAGAATATGTATTTGAACAAATCATAGCTGAAAACTTTCTTAACCTGGGAAGGGAAACAGGCATTCAGATCCAGGAAATAGAGAGATCCCCTCCTAAAATCAATAAAAACCGTTCAACACCTTGACATTTAATAGTGAAGCTTGCAAATTCCAAAGATAAAGAGAAGATCCTTAAAGCAGCAAGAGACAAGAAATCCCTGACTCTTATGGGAAGGAGTATTAGGGTAACAGCAGACCTCTCCACAGAGACCTGGCAGGCCAGAAAGGTCTAGCAGGATATATTCAGGGTCCTAAATGAGAAAAACATGCAGCCAAGAATACTTTATCCAGCAAGGCTCTCATTCAGAACTGTGGAAGGAGAGATAAAGAGCTTCCAAGACAGGCATGAACTGAAAGAATATGTGACCTCCAAACAAGCTCTGCAAGAAATTTTAAGGGGGACTCTTAAAATCCCCCTTTAAGAAGAAGTTCAGTGGAACAATCCACAAAAACGGGGACTGAATATGTATCATGATGACACTAAAATAATATCTGTCATTAGTAACTCTGAACGTGAACGGGCTTAATGACCCCATCAAAAGGCACAGGGTGTCAGACTACATAAAAAAAGCAGGACCCATCTATTTGCTGTCTACAAGAGACTCATTTTAGACAGAAGGACACCTACAACCTGAAAATAAAAGGTTGGAGAACCATTTACCATTCAAATGGTCCTCAAAAGAAAGCAGGTGTAGCCATCCTTATATCAGATAAACTAAAATTCACTCCGAAGACAGTAGTGAGAGACGAAGAGGGACACTATATCATACTTAAAAGATCTATCCAACAAGAGGACTTAACAATCCTCAATATATATGCCCCGAATGTGGGAGCTGCCAAATATATCAATCAATTAATAACCAAAATTAAGACATACTTAGATAATAATACACTTATACTTGGTGACTTCAATCTAGTGCTTTCTATACTTGATAGGTCTTCTAAGTGCAACATCTCCAAAGAAATGAGAGCTTTAAATGATACACTGGACCAGATGGATTTCACAGATATCTACAGAACTTTACATCCAAACTCAACTGAATACACATTATTCTCAAGTGCACATGGAACTTTCTCCAGAATAGATTTACCCCAATGATCCAGAGGCAGTGAAACGCTGGAACACCTGCACCCCAATGTTTATAGCAGCAATGTCCACAATAGACAAACTGTGGAAGGAGCCTCTGTGTCCATCCAAAGATTAATGGATAAAGAAGATGTGGTCTATGTATACAATGGAATATTACTCAGCCATGAGAAATGACGAATACCCACCATTTGCTTAATTGTGGATGGAACTGGAGGGTATCATGCTGAGTGAAGTAGGTCAATTGGAGAAGGACAAACATTATATGGTTTCACTCATATGGGAAATATAAGAAATACTGAAAAGGATTAAAGAGGAAAGGAGAGAAATGAGTGATAAATATCAGAGAGGGAGCCAGAACATGAGAGACTCCTATCTTGGGAAATGAACAACGGGTAGTGGAAGAGAGGTTGATGGAGGGATGGGGTGACTGGGTGATGGGCACAGGGAAGCACTTCACGGAATGAGTACTGTGTTATAGTATATGTTGCAAATCAAACTCCAATAAAAAAATATAGAAAAAATAGAAGGAAAATCCAAAAATTTGTATAGAAGCATAAAAGGCACCACATAGCAAAGGAATGTAGAAAGAGAAAACCAAAACTTGAGTCCTGATATTTCTGGACTTAGCTGTATTACAAAGCTGTGGTCATCAAGACAGTATGATACTGGCACAAAATCAGACACATAGATAAATGGAACAGAATAGAGAATTCGGAAAAGGACCTTCAACTCTATGGTCAACTTATCTTTCTGTTCTCTTGTTTTTATGTGTTTAAGATTTTATTTATTTATTCATGAGAGATACAGAGAGAGGGAGAGACACAGGCAGAAGAGAAGCAGGGTCCCTGGAGGGATCCTGATGCGGGACTCCATCCCAAGACCACTGGGATCACGACCCCGGTCAAAGACAGACAGTCAGCGATTGAGCCACCAAGATGTCCCTGGTCACCTTATCTTTGACAAAACAGGGAAGAATAGCCGATGGAGAAGAGATATTCTCTTTAAAAAAAATGGCATAGGAAAACTTGTACAGCCATAAACAGAAGACTGTAACTAGACCAGTTTCTTAGATGACTTAAAAATATGCTCAAAATGGAGTAAAGAGCTAAATGTGAGCCAGGAATTACTCAAAATCCTAGGGAATAACACAAGTAGCAATCTCTCTAACCTCAGCCACAGTAATTTCTTGCATGATGTATCTCCAAAAACCAGGGAAACAATGGTAAAAATAAACTATTTGCAGTTCAATAGAATAAAAATTTTGTTCAGCAAAGGTAACGGTTAAGAAACCTAGACAGCCTACAGAGGGAGTGAGGATATTTGCAAATGATGAATCAGATAAAGAGATAATATCCAAAATCTATGGAGAACTTAGAAAACTCAACATTCGATGAACAAAGAATCTAGTCTAGAAATGGGCAGAAGACGCAAACAGACATTTTTCAAAAAAGATATATAAATGGCCAAGAAACACATGAAAAATTCTCCACATCACTCAGGTTCAGGGAAATACAAATCAAAACCACAAGGAGATATCAGCTCACACTGCTCAGAATGGCTAAAATTAACAAGTCAGGAAATAATAGATGCTGGTGAAGATGCAGAGAAGGGGGACTCTTTTGCACTGTTGGTGGGGATGCACCTGGTGCACTACTCTGGAAACAGTAGGTCTGTGTACATTCCATGGCTCAGGACCCCTGTGAACTGAGAACGTGGACCACCAGGTAGGGGAGCAGTGAGCCCTGGTGAGGAGGAGGTATCTGGTCCCTTGGGGTCCTCAGGACCCTCTGACCACAGGTTCCAGCCCCAGGAACAGTGCAGAGTGAGGCTGGGAAGTGAGGGCTCTCCTGTCAGGCTCTGCAGTTTCTGTGCCTGAGAACAGATCCACGTTTAGAGCCTCTTTGGACTTTTATCTGCCTCTGGGTCTCAGTGTCCCTCACCCTCTGGGGAAATGATCGGGGGCTCCTGAGCCCTCATCAATTCAGGACCTGGAAGATGCTGAATAAGACAAATGCTCTGGGACGCCTGTGTGGTTCAGCGGTTGAACACCTGCCTTCGGCCAAGGGTGTGTTAGAATCTCAGGATCATGTCCCACATCAGGCTCCCTGCATAGAGCCTGCTTCTCCCGCTGCCTGTGTCTCTGCCTCTCTCTGTGTGTCTCTCATGAATAAATAAATATAATCTTTAAAAAAAGACAAATTCTCTGATTTTACCTCCTCTCCATTTAAGGATGCAATTCTGTCTCTGTAATGGATTAGGTTCCAAAAGCATATTCTGCTTTTTCACAATGGGTTAACTGCCAGAACATGGGTGTCATGAAAACCACCACTAAACCTAAACCAAAATGGGAAAGGAAAAGACTCACATCAACATCATCATCATTGGACACATACATTTGGGCTAGTCTACCACTACTGGCCATCTGATCTACAAATGTGGTGGAACTGACAAAAGAACTATTGAAAAATTTGAGAAGGAGGCTGCTGAGATGGGAAAGGGTTCCTTCAAGTATGCCTGGGTCTTGGATAAACTGAAAGCTGAATATGAACTTGGTATCACCATTGATATCCCCCTGTGGAACTTCGGGACCAGCAAGTATTATGTGACCATCGTTGATGCCCCAGGACACAGTGAGTTTATCAAAAACATGATTACAGGCACATCCCAGGCTGACTGTGCTGTCCTGACTGTGCTGTCCTGATTGTGGCTGCTAGTGTTGGTGAATTTGAAGCAGGTATCTCCAAGAATGGGCAGACCCATGAGCATGCCCTCTGGCTTATGCACTGGGTGTAAAACAACTAACTGTTGGTGCCAACAAAATGGATTCCACGCAACCACCCTACAGCCAGAAGAGATACAAGGAAATCGTTAAGGAAGTCATCACCTACATTAAGGAAATTGGCTACAACCCTGACACAGTAGCATGTGTGCCAATTTCTGGTTGGAATGGTGACAACATGCTGGAGCCAAGTGCTAAAATGCCTTGGTTCAAGGGATGGAAAGTCCCCTGTAAAGATGGGAGTGCCCGTGGAAGCACACTGCTTGGAGCTCTAGGTTGCATTCTGCCGCCAACTCGTCCAGCTGATAAGCCCTTGCGTCTGCCTCTCCAGGACGTCTACAAAATTGGTGGTATTGGTACTGTCCCAGTGGGTGGAATGGAGACTGGTGTTCATAAGCCTGGCATGGTAGTCACCTTTGCTCCGGTCAATGTTACAACTGAAGTAAAGTCTGTCGGAATACACCATGAAGCTTTGAGTGAGGCTCTTCCTGGGGACAATGTGGGCTTCAATGTCAAGAACGTATCTGTCGGGATCCCTGGGTGGCACAGTGGTTTGGTGTCTGCCTTTGGCCCAGGGCGTGATCCTGGAGACCCGGGATCGAATCCCATGTCGGGCTCCCGGTGCATGGAGCCTGCTTCTCCCTCTGCCTGTGTCTCTGCCTCTCTCTCTCTCTGTGACTATCATAAAAAAAAAAGAACGTATCTGTCAAAGATGTTCGTCATGGCAACATGGCTGGTGACAGCAAAAATGACCCACCCCTGGAAACAGCTGACTTCATGGCTCAGGTGATTATCCTGAACCATCCAGGCCAAATCAGTGCTGGATATGCACCTGGACTGGATTGTCACACAGCTCACATTGTTTGCAAGTTTGCTGAGCTGAAGGAGAAGATAGATTGTCGTTCTGGAAAAAAGCTGGAAGATGGTCCCAAGTTCTTGAAATCTGGGGATGATGCCATTGTTGATATGGTTCCTGGCAAGCCTACGTGTGTTAAGAGATTCTCTGACTCTACTCCTCTGGCTGTTTTGCTGTTCGTGACAGGAGACAGGTGGTTGCTGTGGGTGTCATCAAAGAAATGGACAAGAGGCAGGTGAAGCTGGCAAAGTCAACAAGTCTGCTCGGAAAGCTCACAAAGCCAAATGAATATTATCCCCAATACCGGAGGAGGGAGCAAGATGGCGTAAGAGCAGGGTCCCCAAGTCACCTGTCCCCACCAAGTTACCTAGATAACTTTCAAATCATCCTGAAAACCTATGAATTTGCCTGAGATTTAAAGAGAGAACAGCTGGAATGCTACTGTGAGAAGAGTTCACACTTCTATCAATGTAGGAAGATGGGGGGAAAAGAAATAAAGAAACAAAAGGCATCCAAGGGGGAGGGGTCCCACGAGGAGCCAGGCTAAGGCTGGGGCGAGTGTCCCCAGGACAGAAGCAGGAGTTTCACCAATCTTCCTGGGTGGAAAGGCGCTCACAGGGAGTTACATCAGGACTCCAGGAGGGCGGGGATGCCCTCAGGTTCCCTGGGGCACGAAAAGAGGACCTACACCCCGGGGAAAGTGCACCACACCCTGCAGCCGAGCTCCCTAAAGGGCTGCCGCAGGTTGGCTGGACTCGGGAGCAGCTCAGAGGGGCTTGGGTGGAGGCTCAGTGTGGAGGGGGCTACGCGGCCCAGGGAGCAGCTCAGAGGGGCTCAGGCAGCAGCTCCGCAGAGGGGGTGGCACGGCCAGGAGCACGAATCCAACAGCGCAGGCCCAGGATCACAGGGTGCCGCGGACACAGCTCAGGATCCGGTGCTCCCCCCCGGACAGGCAGAAGCCAGGAGGGCACAGGACAGCGAGGACACTCCTGCCCCAAGCTGAGCAGATCAGTGG
The DNA here is from genome assembly GCF_905146905.1 of Nyctereutes procyonoides. Lineage (NCBI taxonomy): Eukaryota > Metazoa > Chordata > Mammalia > Carnivora > Canidae > Nyctereutes > Nyctereutes procyonoides. The sequence continues at coordinate 149,738 of NW_026575091.1, forward strand.
CCCCGCCCCAGAGCATTCAGGCCCCTGCAGACTGAGAGCTCTGTAGCTACTGCGGGAGCTGACTCCAGGGCTCCAGAGCAGGCTGCCGCCACTGTGGTTGTTCCTCCTGGGCCCTCCCAGGGTAAACAACCCCCACTGAGCCTCACAGTGACCTCATAGGATAAAGAGGTTAAACAACCTTCACTGAACCCTGCACCAGGTTGGGGGCTGAGCAGCTCCCCCAAGTGCTAACACCTGAGATTCAGCACAGCAGGCCCCTCCCCAGAAGACCAGCTAGACGGACAGGGGGGAAAAATTATTGACACTTTCCAGCAGCACTGGAAGTTGAGGGATTTACAGTATACAGAATCAGGGATTTACAGTATACAGAATCAGAGGATACTCCCCCTTGTTTTTTGTTTTTTGGTCTCTGTTTGCTTCCCCCCCTCCCGTCCCGTTTTTTTTCCTCTCTCCTCTTTTTTTTCCTTCCTTTTATTTTTTCTTTTTCTTTTCTTCTTCCTCTTCTCTCTTTTTCTCCTTTTCCCAATACAACTTGTTTTTGGCCACTCTGCACTGAGCAAAATGAATAGAAGGAAAAACTCACCTCAAAAGAAAGAATCAGAAACAGTCTTCTCACCCACAGAGTTACAAAATTTGGATTACGATTCAACATCAGAAAGCCAATTCAGAAGCACAATTATAAAGCTACTGGTAGCTCTAGAAAAAAACATAAAAGACTCAAGAGACTTCAAGACTGCAGAATTTAGATCTAATGACGCTGAAATTAAAAATCAATTAAATGAGATGCAATCCAAACTGGAGGCTACAACGAGGGTTGACGAGGTACAAGAATGAGTAAGTGACATAAAAGACAAGTTGATGGCAAGGAGTGAAACTGAGGTAAAAAGAGAAAAACAATTTAAAGATCATGACGATAGATTAAGGGAAATAAATGAAAGCCTCAGAAGGAAAAAATCTACATTTAATTGAGGTTCCCAAGAGCGCTGAAAGGGACAGAGGTCCAGAATGTGTTTTTGAACAAATCATAACTGAAAACTTCCAGAACTTAGGAAGGGAAACAGGCATTCAGATCCAGAAGATAGAGAGATCCCCCTAAAATCAATAAAATTTGCTCAATACCTTGACATTTAATAGTGATGCTTGCAAATTCCAAAGATAAAGAGAAGATCCTTAAAGCAGCAAGGAAATCTCTAACATTTATGGGGAGAAATATTTGATTAACAGCAGAACTCCCAAAGAGACCTGGCCAGCCAGAAAGGGCTGGCAGGATATATTCAGGGTCCTAAATGAGAAAAACATGCAGCCAAGAATACTTTATCCAGCAAGGCTCTCATTCAGAATAGAAGGAGAGATAAAGAGCTTCCAAGACAGGCAGGAACTGAAAGAATGTGTGATCACCAAACCAGCTCCGCAGAAATACTAAGGGTGACTCTGTAATAGAAAGAGGAGGTCAAAGGGAACAATCTGCAAAAGCAGGGACTGAATAGGTATCATGATGAAACTAAATTCATGTCTTTCCATAGTAACTCTGAACGTGGATGGGCTTAATGACTCCATCAAAAGGCGCAGGGTTTCAGACTGGATAAAAAAGCAAGACCCATCTATTTCCTGTCTACAAGAGACTCATTTTAGATGTAAGGACACCTACAGCCTGAAAAAAAAAGTTGGAGAGCCATTTACCATTCAAATGCTCCTCAAAAGAAAGCAGGGATAGCCATTCTTATATCAGATAAAGTTTATCCCAAAGACTGTAGTAAGAGATGAACATGGACACTATATCATACTCAAAGGATCTATCCAACAAGAGTACCTAAAAATCATGAATATTTATGCCGTGATTGTGGGAGCTGCCAAGTATATCAATCAATTAATAAACAAAGTTAAGACATACTTATATAATAATACACTTATAATTGGTGACTTGAATGTAGCGCTTTCTACAATTGACAGATCTTCTAAGCACAACACCTCCAAAGAAACAAGAGCTTTAAAAGATACACTGGACCAGATGGATTTCACAGATATTTACAGAACTTTATATCTAAACACAACTGATGGGAGACAGAACATGAGAGACTCCTAACTCTAGGAAATGAACTATGGGAGGTGGAAGGGGAGGTGGAAGGGGTGTGGGGGTAACTGGGTGATGGGCACTGAGGGGGACACTTGAAGAAATGAGGACTGGGTGTTTTTCAATATGTTCGCAAAATGAACAACAATAAAAATAAATTTATAAAAGTAAAAAAGCAACTGAATACACATTCTTCTCAAGTGAACAAGGAACCTTCTCCAGAATAGACCACATACTGGGTCACAAATCAGGTCTGAACTGATAACAAAAGATTGGGATCATCCCCTGCATATTTTCAGACCATAATGCTTTGAAATTAGAACTAAATCACAAGAGGAAGTTTGGAAGGATTTCAAACACGTCGAGATTAAGGACCATCCTGCTATAAGATGACAGTGTCAACCAGGAAATTAAAAACGACTTAAAAAGATTCCTGGAAACTAATGACAACCATTCAGAATATTGGGATACATTCAGAATATTCAGAAGATACAACCATTCAGAATCTTTGGGATACAGCAAAAGCAGTCCTGAGGGGGCAATACATCGCAATACAAGCATCCTTCCAAAAACTGGAGGGAACTCAAATACAAAAGCTAACCTTTAACCTAAAGGAGCTAGAGAAAAAACAGCAAATAGATGCTACACGCAGCAGAAGAAGGGAGTTAATAAACATTCGAGCAGAACTCAATGAAATCGAGACCAGAAGAACTGTGGAACAGATCAAGAAACCAGGAGTTGGTTCTTTGAAAGAATTAATAAGATACATAAACCATTAGCCAACCTTATTAAAAAGAAGAGAGAGAAGACTCAAATTAATATAACCATGAATGAGAAAGGAGAGAGGAAATGAAAACGATTTTAAAAACATATTATGAACAGCTATATGCCAATAAATTAGGCAATCTAGAAGACATGGATGCATTCCTGGAAAGACGCAAATTTCAAAAACTAGATCAGGAAGAAATAGAAAACCTGAACAGGCCAATAACCAGGGAGGAAATTGAAGCAGTCATCAAAACCTCCCTAGACACAAGAGTCCAGGGCCAGATGGCTTCCCAGGGGAATTCTATCAAATGTTTAAAGAAGAAACCATATCTATTCTACTAAAGCTGTTTGGAAAGATAGAAAGAGATGGAGTACTTCCAAATTCATTCTATGAGGGCAGAATCACCTTAATTCCAAAACCAAAGACCCCACCAAAAAGGAGAATTACAGACCAATATCCCTGATGAACATGGATGCAAAAATTCTCAACAAGATACTAGCCAATAGGATCCAACAACACATTAAGAAAATTATTCACCATGACCAAGTAGGATGTATCCCCGGGACACAAGGCTGGTTCAACACTCGTAAAACAATCAATGTGACTCATCATATCAGCAAGAGAAAAACCAAGAACCATATGATCCTCTCAATAGATGCAGAGAAAACATTTGACAAAATACAGCATCCATTTCTGATCAAAACTCTTCAGAGTGTAGGGATAGAGGGAACATTCCTCAACATCTTAAAAGCTATCCACGAAAAGCCCACAGAAAATATCATTCTCAATGGGGAAGCACTGGGAGCCTTTCCCCTAAGATCAGGAACAAGACAGGGATGTCCACTCTCACCACTGCTACTCAACATAGTACTGGAAGTCCTAGGCTCAGCAATCAGACAACAAAAAGACATTAAAGGCATTCAAATTGGCAAAGAAGAAGTCAAACTCTCCCTCTTCGCCGATGACATGATACTCTACATAGAAAACCCAAAAGCCTCCACCCCAAGATTGCTAGAACTCATACAGCAATTTGGCAGCGTGGCAGGATACAAAATCAATGCCCAGAAATCAATGGCATTTCTATACACTAACAATGAGACTGAAGAAAGAGAAATTAAGGAGTCAATCCCATTTACAATTGCACCCAAAAGCATAAGATACCTAGGAATAAACCTAACCAAATAGGTAAAGGGTCTATACCCTAAAAACTATAGAACACTTCTGAAAGAAGTTGAGGAAGACACACAGAGATGGAAAAATATTCCATGCTCATGGATTGGCAGAATTAATATTGTGAAAATGTCAATGTTACCCAGGGCAATTTACACGTTCAATGCAATCCCTATCAAAACACCATGGACTTTCTTCAGAGAGTTAGAACAAATTATTTTAAGATTTGTGTGGAATCAGGAACGACCCCGAATAGCCAGGGGAATTTTAAAAAAGAAAACCATATCTGGGGGCATCACAAGGCCAGATTTCAGGTTGTACTACAAAGCTGTGGTCATCAAGACAGTGTGGTACTGGCACAAAAACGGACACATAGATCAATGGAACAGAACAGAGAACCCAGAAGTGGACCCTGAACTTTATGGTCAACTAATATTCGACAAAGGAGGAAAGACGATCCACTGGAAGAAAGACAGTCTCTTCAATAAATGGTGCTGGGAAATTGGACATCCACATGCAGAAGAATGAGACTAGACCACTCTCTTGCACCATACACAAAGATAAACTCAAAATGGATGAAAGATTTAAATGTGAGACAAAATTCCATCAAAATCCTAGAGGAGAACACAGGCAACACCCTTTTTGAACTTGGCCACAGTATCTTCTTGCAAGATACATCCACGAAGGCAAAAGGAACAAAAGAAAAAATGAACTATTGGGACTTCATCAAGATAAGAAGCTTTTGCACAGCAAAGGATGCAGTCAACAGAATTAAAAGACAACCTACAGCATGGGAGAAGATATTTGCAAATAACATATCAGATAAAGGGCTAGTTTCCAAAATCTATAAAGAACTTATTAAACTCAACAGCAAAGAAACAAACAATCCAATCATGAAATGGGCAAAGGACATGAAGAGAAATCTCACAGAGGAAGACATAGACATGGCCAACATGCACATGAGAAAATGCTCCGCATCACTTGCCATCAGGGAAATACAAATCAAAACCACAATGAGATCCCACCTCACACCAGTGAGAATGGGGAAAATTAACAAGGCAGGAAACCACAAATGTTGGAGAGGATGTGGAGAAAGGGGAACCCTCTCGCACTGTTGGTGGGAATGTGAACTGGTGCAGCCACTCTGGAAAACTGTGTGGAGGTTCCTCAAAGAGTTAAAAATAGACCTGCCCTACGACCCAGCAATTGCACTGCTGGGGATTTACCCCAAAGATTCAGATGCAATGAAACGCCGGGACACCTGCACCCCAATGTTTCTAGCAGCAATGTCCACAATAGCCAAACTGTGGAAGGAGCCTCGGTGCCCATCGAAAGATGATGGATAAAGAAGATGTGGTCTATGCATACGATGGAATATTCCTCAGCCATTAGAAACGACAAATACCTACCATTTGCTTCAACGTGGATGGAACTGGAGGGTATTATGCTGAGTGAAGTAAGTCAATCGGAGAAGGACAAACATATGGTCTCATTCATTTGGGGAATATAAAAAATAGTGATAGGGAATAAAGGGGAAAGTAGAGAAAATGAGTGTGAAATATCAGAGAGGGAGACAGAACATGAAGACTCCTATCTCTGGGCAACGAACAAGGGGCAGTGGAAGGGGAGTTGGGCCAGGGTTGGGGGTGACTGGGTGATAGGCACTGAGGGGGGCATTTGATGGGATGAGCCCTGGGTGTTATGTTAATGTTGGCAAATTGAACTCCAATAAAAAGAAATTTTAAAAAAGCTACAATGAACTTATCAAGCTCAACAGCCACCATGTATCTCTAATCAGAATTGGGCAGAAGTTGTGAACAAACTTCCTGTCCTGTCCTGAGTTCCCACATCACACCATATATATAGGAAGCTCATTCGCATGCAAAACTAAATTCATTTGCTCTCCTAGATCTGCCATATATCTTTTTTTAGATTCTATTTGTTTACTCATGAAAGACACACACACAGAGAGAGAGAGAGGCAGAGACCCAGGCAGAAGGAGATAGATGCAGGATCCATGAAGGGAGCCTGATGTAGGACTTGGTCCATGTACTCCAGGATCATGCCCTGGGCTGAGGATAGGCACTCAATCGCTGAGCCCCCCAGGCATTCCTAGATTTGCCATATATCAAACCAAATATTAGAGCAAAGAATCTGACAGAAAAGAAGGAAAACATTTTTTAAAGATTTTATTCACTTATTCATGAGAAACACAGAGAGGGGAGAGAAAGGCAGAGGGAGAAACAGGCTTCATGCGGGGAGCCCGAGGTGGGACTCGATCCTGGTACTCCAGGATCAGGCCCTGGGCTAAAGGCGGTGCTAAACCACTGAGCCACCCGGGCTGACAGAGGGAAAACTTTTTTGACCCTAACTCGAAGATTACCATAGAAATTAGGCAATAAAAAAATAAAATATATTAAAATCAGTCAACAGGAAGAAAAATAATTTGCCTGCATACGACATTGTCTTATACATAGTGAATGAGGACAAATCTTACAAAAAACACTTAGAAGTAACTAATTAGCTCAGGGAAAATTCAGGATGTTAACTCAACATATACGATAAAGCTAATTTCTACACACTAACAACAAACTATCTATATAAAATTAACAAAACAATCCTCTTTACACTGGTATCAAAAATAAATATTTGGCTCAGTGGTTTGAGTGTCTGCCTCTCTCAAGGCATGATCCAGGCATCCAGGATCATGTACCATATCAGGCTCCTTGTAGGGCGCCTGCTTCTCTCTCTGCTATGTCTCTGCCTCTCTTATGGGTCTCTTATGAATAAATAAGTAAAGTCTTTTTTAAAAAAAAACAGAAATAACAAAAACAAATATTCATGATTAAACTTCAATAGGGATACAAAATCATCTACTAAAAATGAACTGCATTAATGAACGTCTGTAAAAAAGGCACACAGAAATGCAAAGATAACTACTTTGACAGATTAGAACTTCCTATATTCACAGCACCATCTACACAAAGTGACCTAGAATTGTGATGCAATCCTTGTTTATGACTTGTAAGATCAAATCTAAGTCTGGAGCTTGCCTATATAGTCAGAGGGCATGCAAATAGGGCCCTCCATCTGCTGATTAAATCAGCCCAGCCCTGACCCTGCAGCTGGGAGAGAAGACCCAGCCCCAGGATCTCTAGGTGACACCATTCAGTGATCAGGACAGAACACAGACAAACCACCATGGAGTCTGTGCTCGGCTGGGTTTTCCTTGTCGCTATTTTAAAAGGTAATTCAGGGAGAACCAAAGACCTTGAGTATGTGAGTGGAGGTGAGTGAGAGAAACAGAGGATGTGAGACAATTTCCTGACCAGGATGTCTTGTGTCTGCAGGTGTCCAGGGTGAGGTGCAGCTGGTGGAGTCTGGGGGAGACCTGGTGAAGCCTGGGGGGTCCCTGAGACTCTCCTGTGTGGCCTCTGGATTCACCTTCAGTGACTATGACATGAGCTGGGTCCGCCAGGCTCCAGGGAAGGGGCTGCAGTGGGTCGCAGGTATTAGCTATGATGGAAGTAGCACAAGCTATGCAGACGCTGTGAAGGGCCGATTCACCATCTCCAGAGACAACGCCAAGAACACGCTGTATCTGCAGATGAACAGCCTGAGAGCCGAGGACACGGCCGTGTATTACTGTGCGAGGGGCACAGTGAGGGGACCTCAGAGTGAGCCCAGACACAAACCTCCGCGCAGGGACACAAGCAGGACTCGGCTGTAGGGGATGCTCAGGTCACCAGGGGGCACTTAGGAGATTCTCAGGTCACCAGGGGGTGCTCAGGACACCAGGGGATGCTCAGGGCGCTAGGGGGCACTCAGGTGACCAGGGAGTGGTCAAGTCATTAGGAGGAGCTCAGGTCACTGGCAGTTGCTCAGGGCACCAGGGGGCACTCAGGAGGCTCTCAGGGCCCCAGGTGGCACCCAGGTCAGCAGGGGACTGTCTGGTCACCAGGGGGCGTTCAGGTCAGCAAGGGCCTGTCTGGTCCCCAGGGGGCGCTCAGTCACCAGAGGGGCGCTCAGGTCAGCAGGGGACTGTCTGGTCCCCAGGGGGCGCTCAGGGCACCAGGGGGCGCTCAGGTCAGCAGGGGACTGTCTGGTCCCCAGGGGGCGCTCAGGGCACCAGGGGGCGCTCAGGTCAGCAGGGGACTGTCTGGTCCCCAGGGGGCGCTCAGGGCACCAGGGGGCGCTCAGGTCAGCAGGGGACTGTCTGGTCCCCAGGGGGCGCTCAGGGCACCAGGGGGGCGCTCAGGTCAGCAGGGGACTGTCTGGTCCCCAGGGGGCGCTCAGGGCACCAGGGGGGCGCTCAGGTCAGCAGGGGACTGTCTGGTCCCCAGGGGGCGCTCAGGGCACCAGGGGGCGCTCAGGTCAGCAGGGGACTGTCTGGTCCCCAGGGGGCGCTCAGGGCACCAGGGGGGCGCTCAGGTCAGCAGGGGACTGTCTGGTCCCCAGGGGGCGCTCAGGGCACCAGGGGGCGCTCAGGATACACCAAATACAGCGTAGGTAAAGTTACAAGTGCAGGTGAATTGTTTTTCTTTTCTGCTAGAAAAATATGTTTGTGGGTCTGGATTTTTACCAGTTGTGATATTTTTAGTATTATCTTGTGATTGTTAGGCTTTACTTTGTAATAATTTTTAAGCTCAACACAAATATATTTTGAGCGCTCTCTGGAAATAAAAGATAAAAATATCAATTTGGAAGAAATAATAATTTGTAACTATCTCCTCTTATCCTTTCAGAGCTTTATTAATATTTATTGATATTTCTAATTACACAGTTATTGGATTTTAATATACAACTATAAATGGGTAAATACACAAATCTGTAGGGTAACCTATTCATTAAATATTTTAATAAATAATGATAAAATATAGTAAATATTTTAATACTATCAAATGCTATTATTAGTAAAAAATTAATAAACATTAATAAAAATAAAATAGCTCCATAAATTATTCCTAAATAATAAAATTTAATGATGGACAAAATATCAGTGATTTTGGTTATCCATATCTGACTTCAATATGTCCACATATCATACATAAATTAATTTTTATTTTTCACTCAAATGTACTCTATTTATTCATTAGTCAAAATCTTTATTGCTCTGTGTTTTGGAAAGATGACATCATCCGGAGATTCTCATCTGCACTCTTGCTTCTGCAAGACTTGTAGGATTAAAAAAAAAAAAAAAAGACTTGTAGGATTGCCCCAGGATGAGCAGAAGCAGGATTCCCCTTTATGTGTTCAAGGACCAGGGGTCTCTCCCTTCCTGGATCAGGTGATCTCTTCAGGATCTCATAGCTCCTCACTATCATCACCCCCTTCTTGTCCCAAACACACAACATGACACTTCCTTCAGAGAATTTTGCTTCTCAAGCCTTTATATGTGTGACGTATTTTTCAGTTATTGTAAACCACAAGACATACTAGAATCTCCATACAGATAGGCAGGGCTCTCCTGAGGAACAGAACCCGTCATCCATTGGCTCATATGACTGAGTAGGCTGAGAAGTTCCATGATCTCCGATCCCAAGGTGGAGACCCTGGAAAGCTAGTGGAGTTTTCTCATGTGATTGTGCACTGCTATCTAGTCTGAGAACCTGGAGACCTGACGGTGTAACTCTCAGTCCCAGGGAAGGAGGATCCAATGTTCCGATACAGGCATGAATGCAGGAAGGAAAAATGAGTGAATTCTTCCTCCTTCTGCTTTTCATTCTATTCAGAATCTTAATGGGTTGAATGATGCCCACTTACACAGTGACCATGGATGCAAATACCAATCTCTTCTGGAAACAGCATCGCAGACACCCAGAGAAATGATGCTTACTCTGGGCACCCACATCCCAGTCACTTTGACACAGAGAGTTAACCATCACTGACTAGTCAGCCTTCTGGAAACTTAGGCATACATATGCATCTCCTCAAATCACATTCATTCTGCAACTAAAGCAAATAATAAGGTCATGATTTCACCTTATATGAGACAAGTATTCTGCATGCAATGAAAAACACACAAACCCCATCCCCAGAAGAGCAGGCGAAGCTCTTAAGTGGTGCTTACTCTTCTCAATATCCCTCAACTGAACTATTATGATGCAAAATTAAGAATTCTTAAATGCAGTGATATAAAGTCAATACATCTATGTCAAATGGAAAAGTAAATCAGGGAAGAAAACAAACACACACACGTATTTACAGAAAAATAAGGAGGAAATAGGGATCCCTGGGTGGAGCAGCGGTTTGGCGCCTGCCTTTGGCCCAGGGCCCGATCCTGGAGACCCGGGATCGAATCCCACGTCGGGCTCCCAGTGCATGGAGCCTGCTTCTCCCTCTGCTTGTGTCTCTGCCTCTCTCTCCATCTCTCTCTGTGACTATCATAAATAAATAAAAATTTGAAAAAAATTTTTTTAAAAATGAGGAAATATGCATGATAGCTAAGGTCCTCATTTCTGTAACTGGAAAAGGATGAAAACTGCTATTTATAATTACTTTCATCTTCTATCAATAATATATTATCTTTGTTGTCAGCCAGCTCTTCAGCCTGTCCCAATCCATTACCTGGCAAGATGACTAAATCTTCATTTCCTGAAGGACCTCAACTTTGCCTCAAATTTGCAAGATATTGTCGCTGAGTTAGTGCTGTGATCGTGTCTTCATTAGGAAATTTCTCTTCTAAAAAACCAGGTGCTTCAGGGTTGGGGAAAACATAATAAGACTCGTGAGTTCTGCCTTTAACTGGTTTCTGAATAGTATGCAGAAACTCATGTGGACTAGGTTCAACTATTTTTTTCCTCTTTGACTTATTTGTAGGACTTTCCTCATCAGACCACAGGTGCAGGTTGGGAGAGAGAAGGTAGTGGAGCTCAACTGGGGATCATGAGCATTTTGAAACTATTTCATGTGGCATGCTGTGTCTTCAGGATCTCCTCAGACTCCAAATCTTCTCCCTTTTTATGAAGTAGGGTCACTGTGCATGACAAACATTATGGCTGAGTTAGTCAATAATACCCAGTTCAAGGTGAGCGGTCCAATGTGCAGGGTAACTTAGTGACCCAGGTTTCAACCCTTAGGTTCCAAGATCTGGGAACAGATAGGAGCTATTTAGCAAAAGAGTCACAATCTGCAGATAATGGCAGGGATTTACTCCAAAATCTTGAAATCCAAGGCTATGATTTACCTATACCCGGCTACCACAGCTCCTAACAGCTTATGCAGCCTAAATAGGAGTGGTGAATAAGCATGGAGTGAGCCTTACCACCCCTAAAACTTCCTTATCCATGATGGTGGCAGTAATCTCAGCAGTTTTTCCAGGAGCATGTGTCAGAGTAATCTTCTATTCTTCCAGAAAGAGATAAGTGATATATGTAAATATGTTTATCCTCACATGTCCACTAATAATGGCTAAAATACAAAAAGATTGATAATACCAAATGCCAACAAGAATATACAGAAAGTAGGACTCTCCTTACTTTCCAGATGAAATTTCACCTGGAAAAAATATATATATAAATATATCATGTGATCATGGAGCCTGAGAAGTCCCATGGTCTGTCCTTTGCAATCTGCAGACAGAGGAAAGACAGTAGTATACATCTTTATGAGTCTGTTGGACTGAAAACCAGGTGTACTGGCATATTGCTCAGTATAGGAGTAAGAGAAGGTAACAGGAGGTGACCAACACAGGCATTGAAGTAGAATGAAAACGGGTGAAGTCTACCTTCCGCTGACTTTTGTTCTATTCAGGCTCTCGATGGGTGGGATGATGCTCATCTCCATTCAAGAGGGAAATATACCTCACTCAGCCCAGGAATCCAATGATAATCTCACCTGGAAACAAGCTCACTTCTATGGAAATCTATGGCTTCTGTGCAAGGCACATAGACCTCAGCTGTGTCTGTGGAGGCACATGCCATTCTGTAGTTTGAGCCAATGGTTCCCTCTATAAACTCTGCTTTCTGATGAACCTAAGAAATGTGTCTTCCTTTTTTCAACATCTCCCTCATTTCCTTTTATTTTTTTATTTAAATGTTGTTAGGAGCATTGTTGTTAGTAGAATCCAGTGATTCATGGCTTGCATACAACAACCACTGCTCATCACAAGTGCCCTCCTTAATTCCCTTCACCTGTCTATCCCATCTCCAATCCATCTCCCAATATCAACCCTCAGTTTGTTGCCTACCAATAAGAGCTTTTAATGGCTTGTTTCCCTCTCTCCCTTTTTACTTTTTCCCCTTTATCATTTTTATCTCTTTTCTTTCTTAAATTCCATGTGAGTGAGAACATATAGTATTTCTCTTTCTCTGGATGACTTATTTCACTTAGCGTAATACCACCCCTGCAATCCAGTAATAAATCCCACTTGGTCCTGGTGAAAAATTCCTTTAAAGTAATGTTGAATTCAATTTCCTAGTATTTTATTGAGAAAGTTTCCATCCATACCTTTCAGAGATATTTGCCTGTAATTCTTTTTGGTGAGGTCTTTGTCTTGTTTTGGAATCAAGGTCATGCTGGCCTCAAGAATGAGTTTCACGCCGGGACACCTGCACCCCGATGTTTCTAGCAGCCATGTCCACAGTAGCCAAACTGTGGAAGGAGCCTCGGTGTCCATCGAAAGATGATGGATAAAGAAGATGTGGTTTATGTGTACAATGGAATATTACTCAGCCATTAGAAACGACAAATACCCACCATTTGCTTCAACGTGGATGGAACTGGAGGGTATTATGCTGAGTGAAATAAGTCAATCGGAGAAGGACAAACATTATATGGTCCCATTCATTTGGGGAATATGAATAATAGTGAAAGGGAATAGAAGGGAAGGGAGAAGAAATGTGTGGGAAATATCAGAAAGGGAGACAGAACATGAAGACTCCTAACTGTGGGAAACGAACTAGGGGTGGTGGAAGGGGAGGAGGGCGGGGGGTGGGGGTGAGTGGGTGATGGGCACTGAGGGGGACACTTGACGGGATGAGCACTGGGTGTTACTCTGTATGTTGGTAAATTGAACACCAGTAAAAATTAATTTATTAAAAAAAAGAATGAGTTTCATAGTACTCTTTCCATTCATATTTTTTGAAATAGATTGAGAATAGGCATTTACTCTTCTTTAAATGTTGAGTACATTTCCCCTGGTCCAATAAAAAAGACATAGGTATCAGAACGGATTTAAAAAAAAATTGATACACCAATTACAAGAGACTCGTTTTAGACCCAAAGATAACTCCAGATTGAAAGTGAGTGGGTAAAGAACCCTTTATCATGTCAATGGACATCAAAAGAAACCTGGGGTAGCCATCCTTATATCTGACAAACTAGATTTTAAACCAGGGACTGTAATAAGAGATGAAGAAAGACACTATATCATAATAGAAGTGTCTAACATTTGTAAATATCTATGACTCTAACTTGGAAGCACTGAAGTATATAAGTGAACTAACAACAAAATTAAAGAAACTCAGTGATAATAATACATCTAATGAGAGGATCATATGGTTCTTGGTTTTTCTCTTGCTGATATGATGAATCACACTGATTGTTTTACGAGTGTTGAACCAGCCTTGTGTCCCGGGGATCAGTGATAATAATACAATAACAGTGCGGACACTAATGTCCCACTGATGGCAGGTATATATCATCTCAGCAGGAGCTCAACCAGGAAACAAGGGCTTTGAATGACACATTGGACCAGATGAACTTTAAAGATATATATGCAGTATTCCATCCTAAAGCGAGAAAATTCACATTCTTCTTCAGGGCACACGGGTAATACTCCAGAATTTATCACATAGAGGGTCACACATCAAGTCTCAAATGGTACAGAAAGTCTGAATTCATTCCATGCACACTTTCAGACCACAATGCGATGAAACTAGAAGGGAACCACCATAAAAATATGGAAGGAACACAAATACATGGAGGTAAACGTACTTCCTACTGAAGAAGGAATGGGTCAACCAAGAAATTAAAGAAGAATTAAATCAAATACATGGAAGTAATGAACATGAAACCACGACCCTTAGAAACCTTTAGGGTATAGCAAAAGCAGTCTTCAGAGTGAAGGAAAGAGCAATACAGGCCTTCCTCCAGAAAGAAGAAAAGTATCAAGTACACAAGCTAAGTTTCCACCTAAAGGCGTTGGAGGAAGAACAGCAAGGAAAGCCTAAATCCAGTGGGAGAAGTGAAATAATCAAATTAGAGCAGAAATCAATGATACAGAAGTAAAAAAACAAACAGTAAAATAAATGAATGGAAGTAGGAGCTGTTTCTTTGAAAAAATTAATAAAATTGGTAAATGCCTGTGCAGACTTATCAAAAAGAAGAGTACCAACCCAAATTAATAAAACCATAAATGAAAGAGGAGAGATCACAACCAAAACAGAAAAAAAACACAATTATAAGAACATATTATGAGAAATTATATGCCAACAAATTAAGCAATCTAGAAGCAATGAATGCATTCCTAGAAAAAGACAAACCACCAAAATTGAAACAGGAAGAAATGGAAAAGCTGCAGTTCCATAACCAGCAAAGAAGATCAAAAAGTAATTAAGTCTTTCAACAAACAGTCCAAGGCTAGATGGCCTCCTGGGGAATTTGACAAACACTTAAAGAAGAATTAATAACAATTCTTCTGAATCTGTTCCAAAAAAAAAAAAAAAAGAAATACAAGGAAAACTTCCTAAATCGTTCTATGAGGCCAGCATTAGCAGATCCAAAAACGAGACAGAGATCCCACTAAAAAGAAGAATTACAGATCAATATCCCTGATGAATACGGAGCCAAAATTCTCACCAAGATACTAGTGGGTAGGATCCATTAAGAGGATTATTCACCAAGACCAAGTGGGATTTATCCCTGGGATGCAAAGGCGGTTCAATATCTGCCAATCATTCAATATAATACATTATAAAAGAACAGACAAGACCAATTGATCTGGTTACTGGGTGGCTCACTGGTTGGGCATCTGCCTTCTGCTCACGGTGTGATCCCGGGGTCCTGGGATCGAGTCCCACATCAGGCTCCCTGCAAGGAGCTGCTTCTCCCTCTGCCTGTGTCTCTGCCTCTCTGTGTGTGTCTCATGAATAAATAAAATCTTTAAAACAAAAAAGACCAAATGATCCTTTCTGCATCCTAGATGCAGAAAAAACATTTGAAAAATACAGCATCTTTTGTTTTCTTATCTTTCCTTTTTATTTTTTATTATTTTTATTTTTTAAAGATTTTATGTATTCATTCATGAGAGACACACACACACAGAGAGAGAGAGAGAGAGGCAGAGACACAGGCAGAGGGAGACACAGGCTCCATGCAGGGAGCCCGATGTGGGACTTGATCCTGGGACTCCAGGATCACGCTCTGGGTCAAAGGCAGGTGCCAAACCACTGAGCCACCCAGGGACCTCTGGTAGCTCTATCTTTAATTCTTTTTTTTATGATAGTCATCACAGAGAGAGAGTGATAGAGAGGCAGAGACACAGGCAGAGGGAGAAGCAGGCTCCATGCATTGGGAGCCCAACGTGGGATTTGATCCTGGGTCTTCAGGATCGTGCCCTGGGCCAAAGGCAGGCGCTAAACCACTGCGCGACCCAGGGATCCCTCTATCTTTAATTCTTGAGGAGCCTCCACACAGTTTTCCAGAGTGGCTGCACCAGTTCACATTCCCACCAACAGTGCAGGAGGGTTCCCTTTTCTCCGCATCCTCTCCAACATGTGTGGTTTCCTGCCTTGTTAATGTTCCCCATTCTCGCTGGTGTGAGGTGGGATCTCATTGTGGTTTTGATTTGTATTTCCCTGATGGCAAGTGATGCGGAGCATTTTCTCATGTGCGTGTTGACTGACTGTATGTCTTCTTTGGTGAAATTTCTGTTGATGTGTTTTGCCCATTTCATGACTGGATTGTTTGTTTTTTAGGCTTTGAGTTTGGGGAGTTCTTTATAGATCTTGGTTACTAGTCTTTTATCTGATATGTTATTTGCAAATATCTTCTCCCATTTTGTAGGTTGTCTTTTAGTTGTATCAGATATTTCTTATGCTGTGTAAAGGCTTTTTCTTGGTAAGTCCCAAGAGTTCATTTTTGTCTTTCGTTCCCTTGCCTTTGGAGACCTGTATAGCAAGAAGCTGCTCTAGCTGAGGTCAAGAATTTCTGCCTGTGTTCTCCTCTAGGATGTTGCTGGATTCTTGTCTCACATTTAGGTCTTTCATCCATTTTGAGTGTATCTGTATGTCTGGTGTAAGAGAATGGTCTAAGTTTCTTTTTTCTGCACGTGGCTGTCCGATTTTCCCAACACCACTTATTGATGAGACTGTCCTTTTTCAATGGGACCGTGTCCTGCTTTATTGAAGATTATTTGACCGTAGAGTTGAGGGCCTATTTCTGGGTTCTCTATTCTGTTCCATTGACGTATATGTCTGTTTTTGTGCCAGGACCACACTGTCTTGATGATCACAGCTTTGTAGTACAACCTGAAATCTGGCATTGTGATGCCCCTGGCTCTGGTTTTCTTTTTGAACATTCCACTGGCTATGGGGTTCTTTTCTGGTTTTATACAACACTTAAGATTATCTGTTTTTAGAACTTTAGAATAATTTTGACATTTTCCCACAGTTCAGGTAAGAAAGAGAGAAATTATGCCTTGAAAGGTCATAATCATTGGGATCTAGGGTAATGAGACTCTTTCCATTTACTCTTCTTATCCCTAACTGGTAGTGGACATTAATTAACTAAAGTCGTCATGATTCTCACTGTAGTGCCACATCGTTTGGACCTAGAACCACAACTGTCCTTCCTAGCTCATCTGTGCCCACAATTCATGTGCAGCCTATCCAGATACATTGCATCCAATGTCCTCTGTAAGGTCATCCTGTACATCTGGACCATACTTGTTTACACAGGTGCTCCTTGGTGCCCAGGAAGCATGGACAAATGTCAGCTGGCATTCCCTTGCACCTTCTTCTCCTCTGCGGGGAATAATCCCAAGTTTAAGGATTCATGTTTACCATGTGCTGTTCTCCTGGTCTTCACCACCTGACACCACCCATATTTTTGAATACCTGTTTCTCTTAATTTTTTTATTGGAGTTCAATTTGCCAACATATAGCATAACACCCAGTGCTCATCCTGCCAAGTGCCCCCCTCAGTGCCTATCACCCAGTCACCCCAACCCCCTACCCACTTCCCCTTCCACTACCCCTTGTTCATTTCCCAGAGTTAGGAGTCTCTCATGTTTTGTCACCCTCACTGATATTTCCCACTCATTTTCTCTCCTTTTCCCTTTATTCTCTTTCACTCTTTTTTTATATTCCCCAAATGAATGAGACCATATAATGTTTGTCCTCCGATTGACTTACTTCAATCAGCATAATACCCTCCAGTTCCATCCACATCGAAGCAAATGGTGGGTATTTGTCATTTCTAATGGCTGAGTTATATTCCATTGTATACATAGACCACATCTTCTTTATCCTGAATACCTGCTTCTGAGTGAATTCTCACACCAATGACAATTTCACTGATGATTCACATCAAAAATAATCAGGAATGGGTGGAGGAGTAGGGTGACCCTAAGCTTTCCTCCTTCCTCAAACACAGCTAGATAAATATTAAATCATTCTGAACATGGAAGAAATAGGTTGGCAATCTTAGAGAACAAATCTGCTCAGCTACAAACCATAAAAATGACCCATGGAAGGTAGGAACTTCAGAGAGTTTATTTATGGGAGAAAAGACTATGGTCAGTGCACAGAAATAGAGCTCTGATTCCAGAAAGAGTAGTGAGACAGAAGGAAGAAGGAGAAAAAGCATGGGGGGGGGGGGAGGAAGAGTGAAAATATATGCAAAGGATGGCACCAAAAACTCCTCCCCAAAACCACTGACAGGGAAAGGGAGATGGTTATAATACTACCAGTTTTCTATTCCACTCTTGGCAGAGTGCAGGGGCTGCCAGCATCACGCTGAGGAGCTGAGCCTCAGCAGCAGGCAGCCTGAGGATCCCCAGGGTCACTGTGGGGGATCAATACCCCTGCTTGGAGTGTATCTAGTAGAGGTGATATGGCCTATCCATGGGCAAAGGACCTTGTGGGCACCATTGAGATGCCCAGCTCACCAGTACAGGAACAAAGATGCTGACTGAGGGCAGTAAACTCTGGTGCTGGCTGTGAATTCTGATTTACCATAAAGCCCAAACTGCAGCAGAGTCACATAGCTGCCTTCTGAAACAAGCCAGCACCACCACAGTGCAGGAAGACCCTCCCTCAAAGGATCAGTGTGGGTCTATGCTTTAGGGTTTCTGAAGTGTGGGGTTTTGCAACAGAGCCATATCTGAGATAAAACACTGCAGTGCTGTAACATTAGGCAGGTGGACAGATCAGACACAGAGGGAGTGAATGTGGAGATCTGAAAGAAACCAGGGACACGGCGGGGAGTGGCGGGGAGGTCAATGGTTATGAGTGTGTGAGGGTTACTGAAGGAGGCAGCATGCATTTCCTGCTCTGGGAACAAGAGAGTGGGGCAAAGCCATTGCCTCTCTGGGCGCCCTCCACCCCTCAGTTTGCTCCACTTCAGTGAGCCAAAGTGCAACACCAAGTCGAGAAGCAGCCCCTACACCTAGCCCCGCCCCCTGTGCCCAGCAGGCACATCTCCACTGAGGCAATTCCACTTGACAACCAGGGCAGCATTCCCCTCCCCTAGAAGATCAGCACAGACCTCTTGCCCGCACCAAGACTGCAGATTACAGACTACTACAAAACTTCAGCTGTAGAAGAAACACGAGCAAGTGTCCTTTGAGGTTTTTTTGTTTGTTTCCTGTCATGTTTTTTGTCTTTTTTTTTTTCACTATTTTTTATTTATTTGCTGATTTATTTGTTTTTGTATTTGCCTTTGTTTCTGTTTGGGTTTTGTTTCTTTGTTTTGGATGCAGAAAGAGCAATTTTTATTTATTTTTATTTTAAATATAATTTAATTTTTAAATACTTTCTTCTTTTTTCTTTTCTTTCTTTCTACCTTTTTTTCTATCATGCTTCACATAACAAGCAGATCAAAACACACCTTGGATCTAGCTCATTCATGTATTTCATTTGACTTCTTTATTTTTTCAGCTTTTCAATTCTTATTTTGTTTTACTTTCCTTTCTTTCCCTCTCCAAAATGACAAGATGGAGGCATTCACCTCAAAAGAAAGAACAGGAAGAAATGGTGGCCGGAGATTTAATCAAGGAAGATATAAGTAAGATGTCTGAACTAGAATTTAAAACAATAATTATAAGGATGCCACCTGAGATTGAAAAAAAAAGCATAGAAGACACTAGACAATCCCTTTGTGCAGATATAAAAGAACTAAAATCTAGTCAGGCTGAATTAAAAATGCTATAACTGAGAAGCAAACCCAAATGAATGCCACCAAAACAAGGATGGATAAGGCAGAGAAGTGAATCAGTGATATAGAAGATAAAATTATGGAAAATAAAGAAGCTGAAAAGAAGAGGGAAATAAAAGTAATGGACCATGAAGGCAGACCTAGGGAACTCAGTGACTTATTAAAATATAGTAACATTCTTATCATAGGAGTCCTAGAAGATGAAGAGAGAGAAAAAGGGGAAGAAGGTTTATTCAAACAAATTATAGCATAGTTAAGTTTTTTTATTTGAGGTATTTTGTTTCCTTTACGTAAGCATCTATTACTAAAAACTTCCCTCTTATAACTGATTTTTCAGCATTTCACAGGATTTGGTATACTGTCTGTCTGTCTTCCTTCCTTCCTTTTTTTTTTTTTTTTTTGTCTCCACACCCAGCATGGAGCCCAATGCAGGGGTTGAACTCACAACTCTTGAGATCAAGACATGAGCTGAAATCAAGACTTGGTCACTTAATCAATTGAGCCATCAAGGTACCCCATATTTCTCATTTTAATTTGTTTCAAAAACATTTTTTATTTACCTTATGATTTCTCCTTTGGCCCATTAGTTGTTCAGAAGTGAGTTATTATCAACAGATCTGTGAATTTTTCAGCTTTCCTCTTGTTATCTATTTCTAGTTTCATACCATTGTGGTCAGAAAATGATACTTGGTATGATTTTAACCTTCTTTAGTTTGATAAGACTTATTTTATAACCTATCACATGGTCTATCCTGGAATTTGCTCTATGTGCACTTAAGAAGAGTGTGCAATCAGCTACTGTTTGATAACATCTTCTGTATAAGCCTGTTACATTTATTTTGTCTAAAGTGATGGTTCTTTGTTGATTTTCTTTTTGATAATCTATTATTTAAGTAAAGTATCAAAGTCTTCTGCTATTATTATATTGTGGTTTATTTCTCCATTCAGATCTGCTAGTATTCCCTTATTATATTTTGATGCTCCAGTGTTTTTTTCTTTTTTAAAGTTTTTTTTATTTATTCATGAGAGACACAGAGAGAGAGAGAGACAGAGAGAAGCAGACACACAGACAGAGGTAGAGAAGCAGCCCCCATGCAGAAAGCCCGAGGCAGGACTCGATCCTCGAGCAGGTGGAGCAGATGACCTCTTCCTCCCACTCTCACCCCTAGTCCTGTGTGGAGCTCTGTGAAGACGGTGCCTGGCAGCCAGGCAGGAGGCCTCAGCGCCCGGTCTGGCTGCTTTGGCTGGGCCGCACACCCAGCTGACTCCATTCCAGACACACCACAGCATAGTCAGCACACACCTCCCCCAAGGAGAGCAAAGGAATGCAGCTGCAGGGCCTTGGGTTCACTCTGGATTGGGTAAGAGGTGCCTCAAGAATCCTCTTTCCACCCTGCCCACCATGACATCAGGGTGACCCTGAAGGGATCACCGAGGAACCTGCTGCCCTGCAAGGTCCTCCAGCCTGGATGCAACCTGACCACACGTCCCGTTTCCCTGAAACTGAAGAGGAGGGGATGGGGCTTCCCAGGATGGCTGGCACAGGTGGCCTGGCCTGGCCTGGGCTACTCTGTATTACCTTAGGGCACCTCCTGAAAAACGCCCTGAGGCATTGGGTTTGCCGGCTGAGCCAAAGTCTACAGCATGTGAAAAAGCCACGTCCCTGGGGTCTCTGGAAGCCAGAGTCCCAGGAAGTGGGCAAGCAGCAAGAGAACATCTTTCAGTAGCGGATGTCTCCAGCCAAGTGAGCCTGAGGTGGGGCTGCACTAGAATGTGGGGGCCCAGGTGCAGGGGTTCCAAGTTCTGTTGGGCTTTGTTGTGAAAGAAGTGACCTCAGTGCCTGGGACCCCTTACCTGAGTCCACTCCTGGTTGAACCTTCTGTCTTGTCTTTTCACTTTTGTGTCTAATGGACATCTCACATTTAACTTCTGGAAACAAAATGATTCCCTTCCACCCCAGTGTTCCATGGTGGACTTCTTTATTCCAGTTCCGCTTACGTGGACCATCCACCTTGGAGGTGTCCTGGATTTCTCCCTCTCTCACATCCCACATCCTGTCCATGAGATTCACAACATGAATTGTGCCCTTGTGTTGTCCGCACCATTCTTGCTTCATGTCTCTGTGCTGTCCATATCATTCTCACCTCGTTTCTCATGTCATGATGTGCCGGAGCGAGCTCCGACAAGGCAAGCTGATGTGAGAGTCCAAGGAATTTTGTGAACTGGTTGGTTTCATTTTGGAAGCTTGAAATAATTCATCACTATAGAACAGTATAATTTATGTATTTATGTTTCCTATCTACTGTCTGTGTCCACCCAAGTGCCTACTTGATGCTCCAATGTTGAGTGCATATATATCCACAATTGTTATATCCTATGAATAAATTGATTTGTTAATCATTATATTAAAAAAAAGAAATTATATGCCAACAAACTGAACAAGCAGGAGGAAATGGAAAACTTTCTAGAAACCTACAAACTACCAAAACTGAAACAGAAAGAAATAGAAAATTTGAACAGACCCATAACCAGCAAAGAAATTAGAACAGTCATCACAAATCTACCAACAAAAGAAGTCCTGGGCCAGATGGCTTCCCACGGGAGTTCTACAAGACATCTAAAGAAGTTGATACTTACTCTTCTCAAACTGTTCCAAAAAAATAGAAATGGAAGGAAAACATCCAAAATCATTCTATGAGGCCAGCATTACCTAGATTCTAAATCAGACAAAGATCCCACTGAAAGGAGAATTATAGGCCAATATCCCTAAAGAACATGGAAGCAGAAATTCCCAATAAAATTCTACCAAATCAAGTTGAACAAATCAATAATTATTCACCACAACCAGTTATTTCTGGCCTACAGGTTTGGTTCAATATTCACAAATCAATTGTGATGCACCATATTAATAAAAGAAATGACAAGAACCATAGGATTCTCTGAACAGATACAGCAAAGGTATTTGACAAAATTGAACATCCTTTACTGAGGAAAAACCCTCCACAGTGTAGGGATAGAGGGAATATTCCTCAACATCATAAAAGCTTTATATGAAAGACCCACAGCGAATATCATCCTCAATGGGGAAGAATGGAAAAGTCTTCCCCTATGATCAGGAACATGACAGAGATGTCCACTTTCACCATTACTATTTAACATAGAACTAGAAGTCCTAGATTCAGCAATAAAAATAAATAAATGGCAATCAAATTGGCAAGCAAGAAGTCAAATGTTCACTGTTTGCAGAAAACATGATACTCTGTAGAAAACCTAAAAGATGCCACCAAAAAATTGCTAGAATACATGAATTTAGCAATGTTGCAACATATAAAATCAATGTGCAGGGGATCCCTGGGTGGCGCAGCGGTTTGGCGCCTGCCTTTGGCCCAGGGCGCAATCCTGGAGACCCGGGATCGAATCCCACGTCGGGCTTCCGGTGCATGGAGCCTGCTTCTCCCTCTGCCTGTGTCTTTGCCTCTCTCTCTCTCTGTGTGTGACTATCATAAATAAATAAAAATTTAAAAAAAAATCAATGTGCAGGATTTTTTTGCATTTCTGTGTATCATTAACAAAGCAGGAGAAACAGAAATCAAGGAATTGTGCCCACTTCCAATTGCACTAAAAACAATGAGCTATCCAGAAATAAACCTACCTAAAGAGGTAAAGTTCTGTACTCTGAAAACAATAGAATACTTATAAAAGAAATCGAAGAGGATAAGCATTCCATGTTCATGGTATGTAATGACAAACATTGTTAAAATGCCTTTACTTCCCAAAATAATCTACACATTTAATAGATCCCTATCAAAATGTCACCAGTATTTTTCACAGAGCTAAGCCAACAATCTTAAATTTTTATGGAACCACAAAAGACCCCAAATGGCCAAAGTAATCCTGAAGTACAAAAAGAAAGCTGGATGTATCATGATTTGGATTTCAAGCTGCATTACAAAGATGTGATCATCAAGACAGTGTGGTCCTGGCACAAGACAGGCACATAGATCAGTGGAACAGAACACAGAACTCAGAAATGGGCCCTCAACTCTATGGTCAAACCATTTTTGACAAAGTTGGAAAGACTATCCACTGGAAAAAGGGACAATCTCATCAATAAACAGTGCTGGAAAAATTGGACAGCCATGTGCAGAAGAATGAAAAACTGGACCATTCTCTTATACCAGACAAAAAGATAAACTCAAAATGGATGAAGGATCTAAATGTGAGAAAGGAAACCATCAAAATCCTAAAGAAGAACATGAGCAGAAACCTCTTTGACCCCAGCCACAGCAACTTCTTATTGGACACAATGCCTGAGACAAGGTAGAGAAAAGCAAAAATGACTATTGGGTCTTTACCAAAACAAAAATATTCTGCACAGCAAGGAAACATCTGATAAAGCTAAGAGACAACCTACAGAATGGGAGAAGATACTTGCAAATGACGTATCAGATAAAGGGCTAGCATCCAAGATCTACAAAGTCTTACCAAAATCAACACTCAGAAAATAAAAAAAAAATCCAATAAAGAAATAGGAAGATGACATGAGCAGAAATTTTTCTAAAGAAGACATTCAGATGGCCAACAGACACGTGAAAAGTTCAAGGTCACTCAGCATCAGGGAAATACGCGTCAATACCACACTGAGATAGCACCTCACACCTGCTAGAATGGCTAAAAGTAACAAGACCAGGAAACAACAGGTGTTGGTGAGGATACAGAAAAAGAACTGTCTTACACGGTTGGTGGGAATGCAAGCAGGTGCAGCAGCTCTGGGAAAGAGTCTCTCCAGCAGAAACAGTTCCTCAAAAAGTTAAAAACAGAGCTGCCCTACAACCCAGCAATGCACCACTAAGTATTTCCCCAAAAACAATTATTTGAAGGGCCACCTGCCTCCCACAACGTGCATAGCAGCAGTGTCCACTATACCCAAATTGTGGGAGGAGCCATAATGTCCTTCGACAGATGAATGGATGAAGAAGATGTGGTTTATATATGCAGTGAGATAGGACTCAGTCATCAGAAAGGATGAAATCCTACCACTTGCAATGACTTAGATAGATCTAGAGGGTATTATGCTGAGTGAAATAAGTCAATCAGAGAAAGACAAATACCATATGATCTCACTCCTATGTGTAATTTAAGAAAGAAAACAGATAAACATATGGGAAGAGGGAAAGAAAAAGAGGAGAGAGGGAAACACTGCGTGAGAGCCTCTTGACAAGAGAGAACAAGCTGAGGGTTGAGGGAGGGAGGTGAGTGGGGGATGGGTATGAAGGAGGGCACCTGTGTGATGAGCCGTGGGTGTTGAGCGTGATGAATTACTGAATTCTACTCCTGGAACCAATATTGCCCTGTATAATAACTAAAATTTAAATTTAAAAAATGAGCAAAGAATTCCTCCAAGTCAACAACAAGAAACCAACCCAACTTAAAACTGAAGAAAAGATCTAAGCAAACACCTCACCAAGGAGGATTTGCAGATGGAAAATAAGCTCTTTCCCTGCTGGTGGAAATCCAAAATGGCGCAACCACTCTGGAAGACGGCTTGGCGGTTTCTTATGGAGCTAAACCTAACCCTTGCCATGAGCCACAAATGTCTTCTTATTTATGGGACTGGCTTGAAAAGATCGCTCACGTGAAAGTCCGCACATGATGCTGTGGCAGCTCTCCTCAGTGTCCTTACTGTGTGACGGAGTAGAGACACGCGGACATCAACACAATGGAAAACCCCTTGCCAAGAGCTTTGCTCTTTGTATAAAACTTGTGTCATTGCTCTCCGGAATCATATCAACTTAGGCTTTTATGCTTTCAACATAATTTCCACTTCATGATAATCCCCAGGTGGTCTCTCATTCCTCTATGCATCTCCCTTTAA
Organism: Nyctereutes procyonoides; assembly: GCF_905146905.1. NCBI lineage: Eukaryota > Metazoa > Chordata > Mammalia > Carnivora > Canidae > Nyctereutes > Nyctereutes procyonoides. The sequence continues at coordinate 175,001 of NW_026575091.1, forward strand.
TATCACTCTCCTCAAACTGGTTGAATTCATACCTTCGTTTTACTAAGTTATACCGTCCCATCTCAGTTCATTTGGGACATCGATTGCTTATTTTCCTTTTCCGTTCTCCATGCAGACTTCTTATCCAAGCCTCTGTTTCTTTTTATCCTTGTGTTTTGGAGAGCTCTTCCAGGACTCTTAATAGGGTGTTCATAGGGACTGGTCACAAGAGTTCCGACTAGAAGACCTTTGTGTGTTGTGGATTATAGAGCTATCTTGACGGAAGCTGGCTTAACTCAGAAATCCCACTTTTCAGGCAAAGTTGTAGCTTTTAAATCTTATGTTTTGGGATCCCTGGGTGGCGCAACGGTTTAGCGCCTGCCTTTGGCCCAGGGCGCGATCCTGGAGACCCGGGATCGAATCCCACGTCGGGCTCCCGGTGCATGGAGCCTGCTTCTCCCTCTGCCTGTGTCTCTGCCTCTCTCTCTCTCTCTCTCTCTCTCTCTCTCTCTCTCTCTCTCTCTGTGACTATCATAAATAAATAAAAATTTTAAAAAAAATAAATCTTATGTTTCTCAGATGAATAGATATTCATGTTACCATCTCCTGACAGGTAACGGCCAGCCTGCCAACTTCCTGGACTCTCCAGAGTGGAAGTAGAATGGGAACCCCCTTGCCCACATGCAGAGGCCTGGGAGACCTGCTTCCTGGCAAGGAGCCTCCTCTCCACCCTCAGCCAACTCCATGACCCTGAGTCCAGACACAGCCACCCAATTCCTCTGCCCTGTCTCCACTTGGATGAGCTCACTCCCTTCTGTACATGCCCAAGTATAGTTCCCAACACCCCCATTTGTAGAGGAGATTCAGGATGGTATCCATTGCAATCATTTCTAGGACCCCATATCTGATTGGAGGGGGAGAATGACCCGAATCAGGCAAGCAGGCAATGGTCTTGATCCCAGGCCACCACCTCATCCTCCAGGTTTCTGAGCAGGTAACTCTGAAGATGGAAAGTGCAACCCATAATCAGAGAGCCTGAAAACAGAATAGGAGAGAACCTTCATAAGGTTCCCCAAGTTCATCAAGTGCAGCACTAACCCCCTCAAGGAGACAGGGCTGGGGAACAGCTGAGCCAGAAGCAGAGTCCAGATCACTAGGACCAGGTTTACTGGGCCCTCACCCTACTGGGCACCAGGAACGGGGGACTATGACTGGGGTTCAAGATCTTTAAATGTGTCCTTTCCTCTATGGGGACCCACATGCAAATCACCTCTGGTGCTCCTACAAGAAGTCAGCATCACAGGCAGAGGCCAGAACCTGGGTCTCCATCCTGCAGACAGCCATGCAGATGCCGTGGTCCCTCCTCTGCCTGCTGGCAGCTCCCCTGGGTGAGGGCCTGGGAGCTCCCGGGTGGGCAGGGGCCTTCCTGTCAGATGGGACAGACTCACAATGACCCTCCTTGTCCCTAGGTGTCCTGTCTGAACTCACACTGCAGGAGTCAGGGCCAGGACTGGTGAAGCCCTCACAGACCCTCTCTCTCACCTGTGTTGTGTCCGGAGGCTCCGTCACCAGCAGTTACTACTGGAACTGGATCCGCCAGCGCCCTGGGAGGGGACTGGAATGGATGGGGTACTGGACAGGTAGCACAAGCTACAACCCGGCATTCCAGGGACGCATCTCCATCACTGCTGACACGGCCAAGAACCAGTTCTCCCTGCAGCTGAGCTCCATGACCGCCGAGGACACGGCCGTGTATTACTGTGCAAGAGACACAGTGAGGGGACCTCAGTGTGAGGCCAAACACAAACCTCTCTGCAGGGACGCAGGAGGGGCTGGGCTGAAGGGGCACTCAGATGACCAGATGGTGCTCAGGTCACCAGGGGGCACACAGGTCGCCAGAGGGCAGCCCAGATCAGAAAGGGGGCAATCAGGACAACAGGACCCTTTACCACAGAGAGAAGCCAGGAAGCAGGTGCAGAGCAGGAATTCAGGAGGGAGGACCTTCCTGTCACTCTCTGGGCCTTTCCCTCTCTGATACTGTTTGCCAAACTCCCTCACTTTGGCACCTGGATTCTTCTGTATTTCAGGCCCAGGGTGACCTCAAGACCTTGGCACTGATGCCATTTTCACCATGTACAGGGAGTGCACCTTGAGGTCAATGCACCGCTGCCTCCCTCCCTGTACTCCTTTCTCTGACATTGTCCCTGATCAGACCCCTTTCATCTCATCAGAAATAGTAACTCAGGCATTACCTGACGGCCACTGTAGTCTCCATCCTATAACATTAGAGAATTGGGGTTGACATGATATATTTGTGATCTCTCCACGGCTACCTCTCTCTCTCACTGGTCTTCAGACAGCACACAGCCCTTCCTTCTCCTGTGTGTCGCAGAGTTTCTGAGCTCAAGACATCACGACAGGGCCATCCTCCCTAGTCTGCACACACTGGGCTGGGCTGGCATCTTGCTCCGTCCTCCTTGGGTCCCCTTGTTTCTCACCCCATTCCACAAGGGTGATTTCTGAGCTCCCTGCAACTGTTCTGTGGCAGAGTTTCGGGATTCTTGGCTCAAGGAATCAAAGGATGAATCTCGTGAACACAAAACTGTGAAATGAGGAGGAACTTTATTATGTGAAGGTGAGAACAGAAAGGAAAGCTAGGAAAGCTCTGTAGAGGAGCCCCTGGGTGGCTCAGTGGTTAAGGCTTCTGCTCAGGCTGTGATCCTGGGGTCCTGGGATCGAGTCCCACATCGAGTGTTCCAGAGGGAGTCTGCATCTCCCTCTGCCTGTGTCTCTGCCTCTCTCTCTGTGTCTCTCATGAATATTATTAAATAAATTTATTTTTATTGGTGTTTAATTTGCCAACATATAGAATAACACCCAGTGTTCATCCCATCAAGTGCCCCCCTCAGTGCCCGTCACCCAGTCACCCCCACCCCCCCTCCCCCTCCCTTTCTACCACTCCTAGTTCGTTTCCTAGAGTTAGGAGTCTCTCATGTTCTGTCTCCCTTTCTGATATTTCAACAAAGGGTTTTAATGAATAAACAAGTAAAATCTTGAAAGAAGAAAGAAAGAAAGAAGAAAGAAAGAAAGAAAGAAAGAAAGAAAGAAAGAAAGAAAGAAGAAAAGAAAAAAGAAAAGAAAAGAAAAAAGAAAAGAAAAGAAAAGAAAAGAAAAGAAAAGAAAAGAAAAGAAAAGAAAAGAAAAGAAAAGAAAAGAAAAGAAAAGAAAAGAAAAGAAAAGAAAAGAAAAGAAAAGAGAAAAGAGAAAGGTTTGTAAAGTGAGAGAGGTCCAGAAGGGGTTGCACTGAGGGCTTTTAAGATCCTCTTTCATAGGAAACTGACCAGGGCTCTTGGTAAATCCCCTGTCCATGTCCCCATGCATTTGTGGGTATCAGGTCTCTATGTAGAGCAAACAGGGTGGACTTGTAACTATCGTGGAATACACAAGGTGTCCTTGTAATGTATCACTCTGTACATCTGGGATTTCTCTGCCTGGTTATGCAGCTCCCTTCATGAGCCTGGTCAGTAGCCCCCTACCTGTCTCTCCCGCCCTAGCATCACCTGTCCCCTACTTATGCCCCCCCACCTAGAATGGTTCCCTAACTGCCCTTAGGGAATGGGACAATGATGCCTTGGCTGCTTCCTGCTGAGATGGGGCTGCAGGTCCTGCAGCAGTTGGAATCTATCCAGGGATGGATCCAAGGGCCTGAGGAAGGCCTGGGGGGGGGGGCTGATTGACAGCCAATGGTGCCTGCATTGATACGTGCAGGAGAATAAGCATAAGCATGAGGTTCCAATTTCTAACTACGTCTCTTAGATGACACCCGCATTACCAATTTGGTCAAACAAAACATGGGATACCTGGATCCCATTAAATTGATAATGAATGTCCCCTAATGAAAGGAGAAAAAATGAGTGGGAAATACCAGAAAGGGAGACAGAACATGAGAGACTCCTAACTCTGGGAAATGAACTAGGGGTGGTGGAAGGGGAGGTGGGCGGGGGGTGGGGGTGACTGGGTGACGGGCACTGAGGGGGGAACTTGATGGGATGAGCACTTGGGGTTATGCTATATGTTGGCAAATTGAACACCAATAAAAAATAAATTTACAAAAAAATTAATGTCCCCTAGTAATTGGGACACCTTGTGGGAGTTATCTGTGACGTCACAGCTACACGTGTGAGGAAACTTCTCACACCGCAACTGGTGTATCAATCCTACACTGTCAATAGGGGCTCAGTATTGGAGAAGTCCCGCTCTGACGTCACTTTATTCTTGGTTGAGGGTGTTTATAAAGGCCTCCGCAATCAAGCCTCCTGTTTCCCTTATCTCGTGTTGCCGTCCTGACTTAGGTCCTGCAAGTGTCATCGGGAGCAGTTGTCTTTCTGTCACTGCCCTATTTCACGCAGCATAATACCCTCCGGTTCTGTCCACACTGAAGCAGATGGTGGGTATTGATCCTCTCTGAGGGCTGAGGCACATCCCAGTGTATGCATAAGCCACATCTTCTGTATCCATCATCTGCCGAAGGACACTGAGGCTCCTCCCGCGATGTGGCTACTGTGGACATTGCTGCTGTGAACATGGGGGTGCAGGTGCCCGTCGTTTCACCTCATCGGTATCTTTGGGGCGAATCCCCAGCAGTGCACTTCCGGGCTCATGGGGTAGCTCTATCTCTATTTTTACCTTCTGGGGACCCCGCACACTGTTTTGCACAGTGGCTGCACCAGTTTGCATCTCCACCCACAGGGCCGAGGGTTCCCCTTGCTCCGCATCCTCTCCAACATCTGTCGTTTCCTGCCTTGTTACTTTTCACCATTCTCACTGCTGTGAGGTGGGACCTCATCGTGGTTTTTTTTTTCTTAATTTATTTTCTCTTTGTTTTTTATTGGAGTTCGATTTGCCATGTTTTCATTCATCAAGGTTTGGATGTGTATTTCCCAGATGGCAAGTGATGCAGAAGTGGTTTCATCTCCCCGTTTTTTTTTTTTCCCACCAGAAAAAAATTTTCAGCCTTCGTTATTCTTTTTTTAACAAAAGGCCCCAGGGAGAGGGAACTAGGGGAAGTGTGAGGAGGGGAAGCGAGGCCCCAGCCCCACAACCCCTCCCCACCCATCCGTTTCCCCCTGACATATTTATACTCTATGTACAAGCCCCGGGGGTGGGGGGCAAGGGGCACACCCTCAGCTAACTGAGGCTGCAGGCACCCTTAGGAGCTACACTGGTAGGAGAGGGGATGCCAGAAAACCAGTGTCCATACCCCAGAGGGAACTATTTAGACCCAATGATCCCGCACAATCACCACAGAGGGGATGCCCAGGAGCCACTGGGAGGCCCCAGCAAAGGTCACCGTCCTGGGGTCTCCAGTGCTCCAGCACCACCCCCAGGCAGGTAAGCAGGACGGCACCTGGGCCTCCCCTGCACCTGCTCCTGGGCCTCCCTGGGCCCCCCTCGGGCCCTGGGCCTCCTCTGGGCCACACCCCAGGGTCCTCCCCAGCTGGGCCCACGGCCTCCAGGGAAGGAGGATTGGGGGTGGCTCTGTGTCACTGTGGTACTACTGTGCTGGGTATAACTGTGACTACCACAGCATTTCAGCGCCCATCAAAATCCCCATCCCGGGGTCCCAGGCATGGCCCTGCCCTGGGTGCAATGGGGACACCAGCCCCTGGATTTGGAGTGGAGCCACCTCACCAGAGGCGTGCTGGTCACCACAGCGGTGTGACCCCGAACCCAAAACCCTGGGGGCAGAAGACTCGGCCCCCTCGGCTTCAGGGACAGGGCCAGCCAGCCTCCCCCAACCGGGTCCTGTCTGCTGCCTGCTGCCTGCCGGACCGCCCAGAATCACGCAGGCCAGGGCCACCCCAAACCTCCCTCAGAGCCCCTGTCTGGGCGGGCCCGGCATGCAGGCAGGCTGGACCCAGGGCCTGGCCTCCCCTCCCTCCAGCCACTGCCCCAGGAGGTGGGGCTTCTCTCCACGCCCGCAGGGGGGCATCCCCTCCTCCCCTCCTCCCTGGGGAGACCGGGCAGGAGAGGGGCCCAGATCACCGCAGCAGCCCGGGGCCCTGGGGCAGAGGCAGGGGACCCCCAGGGGTCCTTCCTCTACACTCACCTCCGGGGACTTTTTGACAAGGAGCATTGCACTGTGCTACTACGATAGCAACTACCACAGTGACAGAGGCAGCAGCAAAAACCCAGGTGGAGCCCCAGGGCCCCCAGGCCTGGCTCCCCAGGGTCAGAGCCAGGGCCAATCGCCCCCAGAGCAACCGGCGGCCAGCTCGGCCCATGGGCTGGGGTCCAGGTACAACGTGCACCCACAGCCAAGGTCCCACAGGGCCCAGCAAGCTGGCAGGCACACCCCTGGCCTTCCACACTCATGGCCAGGAAGGAGTCCTGGAAGGACAGAACCGAGGCCAGGACACCTGCAGTGCTTGAGCCCCCAGTGGGCAGGACCCCAGAGACCAGCAGGCAGGTGGACAGGAGGGGTGATGCAGCCAGGCCCCTGAAGGTCGTGTAGGAGCTCACTGACATTGGAGGGACCACAAGGTTCACGGGGCGCAAAGCTCCTCCCAGCCTGTGGCCGTCCTGAGGGAGGGGGCAGCTCCTGGGCTGCCCAGGGGGCATCTAGGGGCCTCTCCCCAGGACAGGCGCTGTGCAGGCTCTGGCTGTACTGCGTCTTGCTGCTCAGTGGCAGGAGGCCCCGTGGGCTACGAATCCACCCCACTGAGTGGCCTCCAGGGACAGCCCCCGGGAGGAGCCCACCCTACTCACGATTTGCGAGGGTGCCCGGAGCTGTGCTGCCCCTGAGGCCGGGACCCCGGCGCGTCCTAGACAGGCTCCACCCCCGCCCACACCCAGGCTTCTGTACCCAAGGGCTGCATCCCCAGGAGGGAGCCCCCACTGGGTGGACCCTTGTAGCCGGGTGGCCGCAGGATGGCTTGGATGCGAACTGGGGATGTGGCTCCGCGTTTCCTACGGGACTTAACAGAGGAAGAGACCAAGCTCCAGCCCACCTCTTCCAGGAGGGCAGCGGGGGTGGGTCAGGCACAGGGCAGTGGCGCTGGGGACTCTTCCCTCCCATGGGGCCTGCCTGCAAGCCACCACCTTCCGCCCCCACCATCCACCCCCTCCAGTGACCCCTCAACCAGAGCCCAGGCCCAGCCCAGGTTCACAGGTGCCCAGGGACTCTCCCTCCCCGGCCCCCGCCCTGGGGTCGCAGGTCTGAGCTCCACCCCACAGCAAGCCGTGCACCCCGAGGTCCTGCTGGCCCGGCAGGCACAGAGCAGGGGCTCTCAGATGGTGTCCTGGGGCTCCTCTCCCTGCCCAGCCTCCCCAGTGGCTGCAGAGGGCAGGCTTCAGTCTCCTGCCCCAGCAATGGACCTGCGTCCCTCCCAGAGCAGCCCCCACCCCCTCCAGGGCCCTTCTGGTCCTGCCTCTACCCTCCCCGTCCTGAGGAAGCTCCTCCTGCCAGCCCCCTCCCAGTGCTGGGCCCCACTTATTGTCAAAGGGTGTCACACGGTGCGATATAGCTACGGGTACCACAGTGATGCCTCCCATAGCAGCAACCACGGCCCGGGGCACCCTGGGGCACTGCCCTGACCCAATCAGCCGCCTCACCCCTGGGCCACAGGCCATTGGCCTCTAGCCTCTGGCCCTGAAGGGCTGCGCTCCGCATGCTGAGGGCCTCCCGGGTGGACTCTCCATGTCGGGCAGCATCCAGGGCGTCCAGCAGGGCCGTGCTGCGGTCAGGGGAGGAAGCAACCACAGGCCACCAGGGGCCTGGGTGCTCACAGAGCCCAGCCCAGCGGCCACCCTGCCCCCTCGGGGACACGCAGCGCGGAGGCCGCAGGCTGGACTCCACAGCCGGGCAGCCGGGGCCCTGGGCAAGCCTGCCCAGCTAAGAAGAAGGCTGGAGCCCAGAGCCCTGCACCAGCCCACAGGGCCTCCCCCGGGGGCCCTGGCCTCCTCACCATCCACCGCACATGAGCCACAGTGGGGGCCGGACCCCAGGGGGGACCCAGGTCCCCTCAGTCAGGCCCCATCTCCTACCCCCCAACCCACGCTTCCTCCCAGGGTCACAGCTGCCTCAGCTGCTTCCTCCAAGGCAGACGGACGGGACTGTGGCCTCCACCAGGTCAGGATACGGGCAGCTGTGAGCTGCACCCCCTCCCCCACGTCCTGGGGACAGGCCATACTGTCCAAGCCTCTGTCACTATGGGCACTGGAATGGCATCTCCAACAGCGACACGGCCTGTGCTCAAAACCAGCAGCCCTCCCTGGGCCCACGGTCCCCGCACGCTGTCCTCCCAATGGCACAGGCCAGTGAGCTCCAGAGAGCCCCAGTCCCCAGCGGCAGACACGGTGGGGGCAGACCGAGGGACGCTGCCCTCTGAGCATTGGGATCCAGTGTCATCACCCCAGGAAGGAAGGATGTGACCACGCCCTGACCCGGCCCCTCAAGCCCTCCTGCCCAGAGCTGGGCCCTCTTCTCATGCCCGCCCTGCCTGGGCCCTGGGGAGCCCCCTGCACCCTGAGCTCCAGCCTGGAACCTGACCTGGAGCTGAGCGCATGCCCCCAAGGGCTCCCCGTGCTCTGGATGCCAGCCTGTCTCCCAGGTCCCAGCTCCCTTCCTGGGCACCTGTCCAGGGGAGGGCATATGCAGAGGGTGCTGCGGGGCAGGGGAGGGGCTGGAGGATCGCAGCTGAGGATGTCACGACCTCACCCCCACCCCACGCCTGGGGGAATGGGCAGGAGGGACACTGTCGCGGTGGGACACCTGCACAGCAGTTGAGGAAAGACCCCAGGCCCCTCCCTGACCCTCTGCACCTGCGCTTGTGGATCCCCCCCACGGACACCCGGACTGGTCAGCAGGCTGAGTAGCAGACCCCCTGGGAGAGAGGATGGACCCGACATGTCCAAGAGGCCCCGACCCAGGAGGGCAGGGGGTCCGGCCAGCAGACCCAGGCTCTGGCTGCAGCCACACTGCTCCATGCGGGGTGCCTGGGGGTGCTGACCTCACCTCAGATCCCACCCGCCCACAGGACCCTCACCTGGCAGCAGCCTGCATGGGATACACCTGGGGACTCAGGGCCTCTGGGGCTCAGGACTGTCCAGCAAGGAGAAGCCCCCACCCCTCCACCAGACAGGCCAGGAGCTTTCAGACCCGGTCTGTGTCACGGTGGTACAGTAGCAGCTGGTACCACAGTGACACCATCCAGGCCACAAACCCCTCCTCCAGGTTAGGGGCGGCGAGCAGAGGGCCTGGAGCCTGGGGGGCAGCGCCTGCTCTCTCGGGCAGCAGACGCCCCCACACCTCACCCTGGTCCTCGGGGGCTTCTGACAGCCTGCGGGGAGGTCCTGGTCCAGGAGAGGGGCAGCCCGGGGCAGCCAGGGAGACCCCAGCAGTACTCCTGGTCTGGGGCAGATTTTGTAAAGGCCTGAGGCAGCGTGACTTATAGTGGTTGGGGCTCACGGTGCCTCAGGCCAATCACAAAACCCGGTCTCAGGCTGCGCCACATGGGAGACTTTGTCCCAGCCCAGCCCCACCACCCAGGAGGACGCGGGCAGGTCCCCAGCAGCCCTGGCTCCTGTGGGCCCGGGAGGAACTAGCGCCCACCGCCCAGCCCCAAACGCGGTCAGCCCGGGGAGCCTGGCCTAGCGCAGAGTCCAGGCTCCTGGGGTCACTGCACAGGCCCGGTGGCCCTCAGCATCCCCATCCCAGGACCAGGACCCGAGGCAGGCTGCTCAGGGTGGGCTGGGCCTGTGCTCACCCCCGCCTCTGCTCGCTCCCGAGTCCCTGGCCAGAGCCCACTCTCAGGTCACTGCCGCCCTGGGCCTGAAGGGAGGCCCGTCCTCCCCTCCAGGGCCGGGGGCCACCACAGGCCTGTGGGCAGGAAGTTGATCAGCTCCAGGGCAGGGAAGGGCCTCCTGCCCCCCTTCCTGCCCGCCCCGCCCCTCCAGGCGCCTCCCCTCCCTGCCCTCAGGCTTGGGACCTTGTAGTTTTCAGCAGCGATTTCTCTGCAATTACATTTTTCTGCTCCACGCTGTGTTTCTTGACTCACTGGCTTGCGTGTGTTCACTCACTCGTCATCCCAGAGAGCCTGAGCCGGGCCCTGGGCTGTGCACACAGCTCCTGTGCAGACATTTGCACAGGTGTGACATGGGCTACGAAGGGGAGACACGGGGTGGGGCATGGAGGCTGGGGTGCCCCACCTGTCTGGAGGCAGCCAGGGCAACTTCCTGGAGGAGGAGGCACTATAGCCACCGTGGGAGAAGCATCCCTGTCGTGGCAAAGGGGAAAGGGGTGGAGGGGCTAGCAAGGATGCTCCCGGGAGACAAGGAGCCTCAGGTGGGGGTGTCTGAGTGGTTGGAGGCCCCCGGACTCCTGTACTGGAGCTCAGGAGCCCCCTGGAGCTGGAGACAGGGCTGGGCTGCAGTCAGGAGCCAGGGTCTCACAGGAAGCCTTTGGGAGGGCAGGGCACAAACCAGCTCCTACTCCTGGCCCCAGGCACAGAGACCAAGCTGCCCTCCTCCAGGGCACTGAGGTCAGCACCGTCAGGCTTCTGTGGACACTCGTCCCCCACCAGGGAATCTTACTGACCTGCGGATTCAGGGGGCGGGCACAGTGAGGCTGCAGAAGGGGACCCCGGGGAGCCCCACGCAGCTGCAAGGCCACACAAGGATGTGCTCCCCGCCAGGACACAGGGCTCCGCCAAGGGCTGGGCTCCAGGAAGGAGGCAGCACCACTGCCCACACCCCCAGAAGACCAGAGCCCCATGGCTCCACCCCCAGTCCTACAATGACCCCCAGATCCCAGTGGGGACCCCACCCCATGGACACTGTCTGCCCCTGCCCGGCCATGCTCAAGCCCCGCAGCCCCAGGGTCACACACACAAGCACCCAGTGCTCTCCGTGTCTCTTCCCAGCCAGCCCTCTTGGAAGGGTGCTGCCTCCCCTACTGGGTACCCCCATGGGCCCCAGGATCCTCCACCCAGCTCCTGGGGCAGCACCCAGGACCCCTCACCCACACCCCTCCCCAGAACCCAGCATGTTCACTCTGACTCTCCAGAAGAGACCTGGGACTCCCTAGCACATGTGCTGCAGCAGGCTGTGTGCTGAGCAGCTTCACTCCCACAGGCCATCGGCACTGTGTGGGGCAGCCGTCCGCAGGCCCAGCCAACCTCCGTGTCCCCCTCCCCTTCCAGCACAGCCCAGACCCCTCTGCGTGGTGTGGCCACTGGACCCATCTCTCACCAGGGGGATATACTTGGGGGCACGGGGCTGCCAGAGTGTGGTTAGCTGTTTGCTGTCTGCCTCTCCTGGGATGTAAATGCACTGCCTGGAGAGGAGCAGCCCCTTAGCCCACCCGCAAAGTCCAGCAGCCAGAACTCCAGTTGGAACATGGATCAGCAGTGGTGTTTAGAGTTTCCTCCATTCTCACATGAGAGGAACAAAGTCCCTGTGGTTATACTGGGGGAGGGGTCTCTATGAGGCTGTCCCGATGCGTCCCCTTGGATGAGCTGCCTTGCCACCTCCAGCACCTGGGCCACACCATGCATCCCTCCACCGAGGGTCCCTCTGCCAACCCTTCAAGCCTGGTCCCGCTTGCTCGCCTGGCTGGCATCCTCTGCTAGTTGGAGGAGAGTGATAGAAGAGGATGCCCTGCCGCCTCAGCACATCCCGCAATCTGCTGGTATTGGGGGGCGGGGGTTCCTGGGGAGGCAGCCTTGCAGGCCAGCCTGGAGGAGGGCTGTGCCAAGGCCCACAGTACTCGCAGGCAGGGATCTAATAAATATGAATATAAGTAAGATGTCAGAACTAGAATGCAAAACAATGATTAAAATATACTAGCCGGGCTTCAAAAGCATTGAAGTCACTAGGGAATCTCTTACTGGAGAAATAAAAGCACGTAAATCTAATCAGGTCAAAAATGGAGGCTCTGATTGTTAGGGTAACAGGCAGAGGAGAGAGTCGGTGATATAGAAGACAAGGTGATGGGGAATAAAGAAGCTGAGAAAAAGAAAAACAAATACAGAATTGCGAAGGGAAGATTTCACAGATCAGCGATACCAAAAAGTGAACCAGTATTAGAAAAATTGGGGTGCCAGAGAAAGAAGAAAGAGAGCAAGAAAGACAGAAGGTATATTTGAACAAATTACAGCTGAGAACTTCCCTAATCTGGGGAAGGAAGCATGTGTGCAAGTCCAGGGGACACAGAGAAACCCCCTCAAATTCAATAAACATAGACCAACACCCCACATGGAAAGGGAAGCTTAAAAATCTCAGAGACAAAGAGAATACCTTGAAAGCAGCTTGAGACAAGAGATTCTTAACCTACAGGGGTAGGAGTGTTCAACTGGCCTGAGAACTCTCCACAGAGACCTGGGAGGTCAGGCAGGGCGGATGATATACTCAGGGTCGTAAATGAGAAGACCATGCAGCCCAGAATGCGTTATCCAGCAAGGCTGTCATTCAGAATAGAAGGAGAGAGAAAGATCTTCCAGGACAGACGGAAACCGAGAGAGGACGTGACCACCAAAACGGCTCTGCACAAAATATTAAGGGGGACCCTCTAAGTGAAGGGAAAGGTCAATCGTAACGTAGACCAGAAAGAAAGAGAGACATTGTGCAGAAACAGGGACTGTAGAGGTCCTACTATGGCACTAAATTCATATCTTTCGAGAGTTACTCTGAACCTGAAAGGGCTAAGTGCTCCAGTCAAAACACACAAGGTATCAGACTGGACAAAAAGGCAAGTCCCACCTGTAAGCTGTCCACAGGAGACTCATTTTAAATGTAAAGACACCTTCAGACTGAACGTGACGGGGTGGAGAACCACTTACCACGTGAATAAGCCTTGAAAGCAAGCCAGGGTAGCAAACCTCGTAAGAGATAAATTCCATTTCCAACTGAGGACAGTAGTAAGAGATGAAGAGAGATACAATAACATGGTACAAGATATATCCAAGAAGATCCAACAATCGTACAAGTTTATGCCCTGACTTGGGAGCAATACATTATAGAACTAATTAAAAAGTAAATTAAAGAAACACATTGAAGATAATACAGTGACAGCAGTGGACCTCAACACATCACTCTCAGCAACGGACAGATCCTCTAAGCAGAAGGTCAACAAGCAAACAAGGCCTTTGAATGACACTGGGCCGGATGGACTTGATAGACACATACGGAACACCCCATCCAGAAGGAGAACACACCTTCTTCATGATGGCACAAGGGAGTTCCTCCAGAATAGACAACATGCTGGGTCACAAATCACGTCTCAACCAGAACAATAAGATTGGGATGATTCTCTGCACATTTTGAGACCACAGTACTTTGAAACTTGAACTCACTCACAAGGGGAATGTTGGAAGGAACTTAAATACGTGAAGGTTAAAGAGCCTCCTGCAAGAGAATGAATGAGTGAACCAGGAAATCAGAGAAGAATTTTTTTAAATTCCAGGGAAGCAAATGAAAGCGAAAACAAAACCATTCAAAACCAATGGGATACAGCAAAGACATTTCTTTTTTTTAGCAAAGACATTTCTAACAAGGAAGTACATAGTGATACAAGCCTCTCTCAGCACATTAGTAAGATAAGAAGCTTCTTCACAGCAAAGGAAACAGTCAGCAAAACCAAAGACAACCTACAGAATGGGAGAGATATTTGCAGATGACCTGTCACATAAAGACCTAGTGTCCAAGATCTATAAAGAACTTATTAAATTCAACAGCAAAGAAACAAAGAACCCAACCGTGAATTGGGCAGAAGATATTAAGAGAGAAAAGAGGAAAGAAGACATAGACCGGCCAACGTGCACATGAGAAAATGCTCCGCATCACCTGCCATCAGGGAAATACAAATCAAAAGCACAATGAGATCCCACCTCACACCAGTGAGAATGGGGACAATTAACAAGGCAGGAAACCACAAATGTTGGAGAGGATGCGGAGAAAAGGGAACCCTCCTGCACAGTTGGTGGGAATGGGAACTGGTGCAGCCACTCTGGAAAACTGTGTGGAGGTTCCTCAAAGAGTTAAAAATAGACCTGCCCTACGACCCAGCAATTGCACTGCTGGGGATTTACCCCAAAGATACAGATGCAATGAAACGCCGGGACACCTGCACCCCGATGTTTCTAGCAGCAATGTCCACAATAGCCAAACTGTGGAAGGAGCCTCGGTGTCCATCGAAACATGAAAGTATAAAGAAGATGTGGTCTATGTATCCAATGGAATATTCCTCAGCCATTAGAAATGACAAATCCCCACCATTTGCTTCGACGTGGAAGGAACTAGAGGATATTATGCTGAGTGAAATAAGCCAATCGGAGAAGGACAAACAGTGCATGTTCTCATTCATTTGGGGACTATAAATAATAGTGAAAGGGAATATAAGGGAATGGAGAAGAAATGTGTGGGAAATATCAGAAAGGGAGACAGAACATAAAGACTCCTAACTCTGGGAAACGAACTAGGGGTGGTGGAAGGGGAGGAGGGTGGGGGCTGGGGGTGAATGGGTGACGGGCACTGAGCGGGACACTTGACGGGATGAGCACTGGGTGTTATTCTGTATGTTGGTAAATTGGACACCAATAAAAAATTGATTTATTAAAAAAAAGGCCTCCGCATCAAGCCTCCTGTTTCCCTTATCTCGTGTTGCCGTCCTGACTTAGGTCCTGCAAGTGTCATCGGGAGCAGTTGTCTTTCTGTCACTGCCCTATTTCACGCAGCATAATACCCTCCGGTTCTGTCCACACTGAAGCAGATGGTGGGTATTGATCCTCTCTGAGGGCTGAGGCACATCCCAGTGTATGCATAAGCCACGTCTTCTGTATCCATCATCTGCCGAAGGACACTGAGGCTCCTCCCGCGATGTGGCTACTGTGGACATTGCTGCTGTGAACATGGGGGTGCAGGTGCCCCGTCGTTTCACCTCATCGGTATCTTTGGGGCGAATCCCCAGCAGTGCACTTCCGGGCTCATGGGGTAGCTCTATCTCTATTTTTACCTTCTGGGGACCCCGCACACTGTTTTGCACAGTGGCTGCACCAGTTTGCATCTCCACCCACAGGGCCGAGGGTTCCCCTTGCTCCGCATCCTCTCCAACATCTGTCGTTTCCTGCCTTGTTACTTTTCACCATTCTCACTGCTGTGAGGTGGGACCTCATCGTGGTTTTTTTTTTCTTAATTTATTTTCTCTTTGTTTTTTATTGGAGTTCGATTTGCCATGTTTTCATTCATCAAGGTTTGGATGTGTATTTCCCAGATGGCAAGTGATGCAGAAGTGGTTTCATCTCCCCGTTTTTTTTTTTTTCCCACCAGAAAAAAATTTTCAGCCTTCGTTATTCTTTTTTTAACAAAAGGCCCCAGGGAGAGGGAACTAGGGGAAGTGTGAGGAGGGGAAGCGAGGCCCCAGCCCCACAACCCCTCCCCACCCATCCGTTTCCCCCTGACATATTTATACTCTATGTACAAGCCCCGGGGGTGGGGGGCAAGGGGCACACCCTCAGCTAACTGAGGCTGCAGGCACCCTTAGGAGCTACACTGGTAGGAGAGGGGATGCCAGAAAACCAGTGTCCATACCCCAGAGGGAACTATTTAGACCCAATGATCCCGCACAATCACCACAGAGGGGATGCCCAGGAGCCACTGGGAGGCCCCAGCAAAGGTCACCGTCCTGGGGTCTCCAGTGCTCCAGCACCACCCCCAGGCAGGTAAGCAGGACGGCACCTGGGCCTCCCCTGCACCTGCTCCTGGGCCTCCCTGGGCCCCCCTCGGCCCCTGGGCCTCCTCTGGGCCACACCCCAGGGTCCTCCCCAGCTGGGCCCACGGCCTCCAGGGAAGGAGGATTGGGGGTGGCTCTGTGTCACTGTGGTACTACTGTATTGGTGATTACTGTGACTACCACAGCGTTTCAGCGCCCATCAAAATCCCCATCCCGGGGTCCCAGGCATGGCCCTGCCCTGGGTGCAACGGGGACACCAGCCCCTGGATTTGGAGTGGAGCCACCTCACCAGAGGCGTGCTGGTCACCACAGCGGTGTGACCCCGAACCCAAAACCCTGGGGGCAGAAGACTCGGCCCCCTCGGCTTCAGGGACAGGGCCAGCCAGCCTCCCCCAACCGGGTCCTGTCTGCTGCCTGCTGCCTGCCGGACCGCCCAGAATCACGCAGGCCAGGGCCACCCCAAACCTCCCTCAGAGCCCCTGTCTGGGCGGGCCCGGCATGCAGGCAGGCTGGACCCAGGGCCTGGCCTCCCCTCCCTCCAGCCACTGCCCCAGGAGGTGGGGCTTCTCTCCACGCCCGCAGGGGGGCATCCCCTCCTCCCCTCCTCCCTGGGGAGACCGGGCAGGAGAGGGGCCCAGATCACCGCAGCAGCCCGGGGCCCTGGGGCAGAGGCAGGGGACCCCCAGGGGTCCTTCCTCTACACTCACCTCCGGGGACTTTTTGACAAGGAGCATTGCACTGTGCTACTACAGTAGCTACTACCACAGTGACAGAGGCAGCAGCAAAAACCCAGGTGGAGCCCCAGGGCCCCCAGGCCTGGCTCCCCAGGGTCAGAGCCAGGGCCAATTGCCCCCAGAGCAACCGGCGGCCAGCTCGGCCCATGGGCTGGGGTCCAGGTACAACGTGCACCCACAGCCAAGGTCCCACAGGGCCCAGCAAGCTGGCAGGCACACCCCTGGCCTTCCACACTCATGGCCAGGAAGGAGTCCTGGAAGGACAGAACCGAGGCCAGGACACCTGCAGTGCTTGAGCCCCCAGTGGGCAGGACCCCAGAGACCAGCAGGCAGGTGGACAGGAGGGGTGATGCAGCCAGGCCCCTGAAGGTCGTGTAGGAGCTCACTGACATTGGAGGGACAACAAGGTTCACGGGGCGCAAAGCTCCTCCCAGCCTGTGGCCGTCCTGAGGGAGGGGGCAGCTCCTGGGCTGCCCAGGGGGCATCTAGGGGCCTCTCCCCAGGACAGGCGCTGTGCAGGCTCTGGCTGTACTGCGTCTTGCTGCTCAGTGGCAGGAGGCCCCGTGGGCTACGAATCCACCCCACTGAGTGGCCTCCAGGGACAGCCCCCGGGAGGAGCCCACCCTACTCACGATTTGCGAGGGTGCCCGGAGCTGTGCTGCCCCTGAGGCCGGGACCCCGGCGCGTCCTAGACAGGCTCCACCCCCGCCCACACCCAGGCTTCTGTACCCAAGGGCTGCATCCCCAGGAGGGAGCCCCCACTGGGTGGACCCTTGTAGCCGGGTGGCCGCAGGATGGCTTGGATGCGAACTGGGGATGTGGCTCCGCGTTTCCTACGGGACTTAACAGAGGAAGAGACCAAGCTCCAGCCCACCTCTTCCAGGAGGGCAGCGGGGGTGGGTCAGGACAGGGCAGTGGCGTTGGGGACTCTTCCCTCCCATGGGGCCTGCCTGCAAGCCACCACCTTCCGCCCCCACCATCCACCCCCTC
The DNA here is from genome assembly GCF_905146905.1 of Nyctereutes procyonoides. NCBI lineage: Eukaryota > Metazoa > Chordata > Mammalia > Carnivora > Canidae > Nyctereutes > Nyctereutes procyonoides. The sequence continues at coordinate 192,431 of NW_026575091.1, forward strand.
CAGTGACCCCTCAACCAGAGCCCAGGCCCAGCCCAGGTTCCCAGGTGCCCAGGGACTCTCCCTCCCCGGCCCCCGCCCTGGGGTCGCAGGTCTGAGCTCCACCCCACAGCAAGCCGTGCACCCCGAGGTCCTGCAGGCCCGGCAGGCACAGAGCAGGGGCTCTCAGATGGTGTCCTGGGGCTCCTCTCCCTGCCCAGCCTCCCCAGTGGCTGCAGAGGGCAGGCTTCAGTCTCCTGCCCCAGCAATGGACCTGCGTCCCTCCCAGAGCAGCCCCCACCCCCTCCAGGGCCCTTCTGGTCCTGCCTCTACCCTCCCCGTCCTGAGGAAGCTCCTCCTGCCAGCCCCCTCCCAGTGCTGGGCCCCACTTATTGTCAAAGGGTGACACACGGTGCGATATAGCTACGGGTACCACAGTGATGCCTCCCATAGCAGCAACCACGGCCCGGGGCACCCTGGGGCACTGCCCTGACCCAAGCCAGCCGCCTCACCCCTGGGCCACAGGCCATTGGCCTCTAGCCTCTGGCCCTGAAGGGCTGCGCTCCGCATGCTGAGGGCCTCCCGGGTGGACTCTCCATGTCGGGCAGCATCCAGGGCGTCCAGCAGGGCCGTGCTGCGGTCAGGGGAGGAAGCAACCACAGGCCACCAGGGGCCTGGGTGCTCACAGAGCCCAGCCCAGCGGCCACCCTGCCCCCTCGGGGACACGCAGCGCGGAGGCCGCAGGCTGGACTCCACAGCCGGGCAGCCGGGGCCCTGGGCAAGCCTGCCCAGCTAAGAAGAAGGCTGGAGCCCAGAGCCCTGCACCAGCCCACAGGGCCTCCCCCGGGGGCCCTGGCCTCCTCACCATCCACCGCACATGAGCCACAGTGGGGGCCGGACCCCAGGGGGGACCCAGGTCCCCTCAGTCAGGCCCCATCTCCTACCCCCCAACCCACGCTTCCTCCCAGGGTCACAGCTGCCTCAGCTGCTTCCTCCAAGGCAGACGGACGGGACTGTGGCCTCCACCAGGTCAGGATACGGGCAGCTGTGAGCTGCACCCCCTCCCCCACGTCCTGGGGACAGGCCATACTGTCCAAGCCTCTGTCACTATGGGCACTGGAATGGCATCTCCAACAGCGACACGGCCTGTGCTCAAAACCAGCAGCCCTCCCTGGGCCCACGGTCCCCGCACGCTGTCCTCCCAATGGCACAGGCCAGTGAGCTCCAGAGAGCCCCAGTCCCCAGCGGCAGACACGGTGGGGGCAGACCGAGGGACGCTGCCCTCTGAGCATTGGGATCCAGTGTCATCACCCCAGGAAGGAAGGATGTGACCACGCCCTGACCCGGCCCCTCAAGCCCTCCTGCCCAGAGCTGGGCCCTCTTCTCATGCCCGCCCTGCATGGGCCCTGGGGAGCCCCCTGCACCCTGAGCTCCAGCCTGGAACCTGACCTGGAGCTGAGCGCATGCCCCCAAGGGCTCCCCGTGCTCTGGATGCCAGCCTGTCTCCCAGGTCCCAGCTCCCTTCCTGGGCACCTGTCCAGGGGAGGGCATATGCAGAGGGTGCTGCGGGGCAGGGGAGGGGCTGGAGGATCGCAGCTGAGGATGTCACGACCTCACCCCCACCCCACGCCTGGGGGAATGGGCAGGACGGACACTGTCGCGGTGGGACACCTGCACAGCAGTTGAGGAAAGACCCCGGGCCCCTCCCTGACCCTCTGCACCTGCGCTTGTGGATCCCCCCACGGACACCCGGACTGGTCAGCAGGCTGAGTAGCAGACCCCCTGGGAGAGAGGATGGACCCGACATGTCCAAGAGGCCCCGACCCAGGAGGGCAGGGGGTCCGGCCAGCAGACCCAGGCTCTGGCTGCAGCCACACTGCTCCATGCGGGGTGCCTGGGGGTGCTGACCTCACCTCAGATCCCACCCGCCCACAGGACCCTCACCTGGCAGCAGCCTGCATGGGATACACCTGGGGACTCAGGGCCTCTGGGGCTCAGGACTGTCCAGCAAGGAGAAGCCCCCACCCCTCCACCAGACAGGCCAGGAGCTTTCAGACCCGGTCTGTGTCACGGTGGTACAGTAGCAGCTGGTACCACAGTGACACCATCCAGGCCACAAACCCCTCCTCCAGGTTAGGGGCGGCCAGCAGAGGGCCTGGAGCCTGGGGGGCAGCGCCTGGTCTCTCGGGCAGCAGACGCCCCCACACCTCACCCTGGTCCTCGGGGGCTTCTGACAGCCTGCGGGGAGGTCCTGGTCCAGGAGAGGGGCAGCCCGGGGCAGCCAGGGAGGACCCCAGCAGTACTCCTGGTCTGGGGCAGATTTTGTAAAGGCCTGAGGCAGCGTGACTTATAGTGGTTGGGGCTCACGGTGCCTCAGGCCAATCACAAAACCCGGTCTCAGGCTGCGCCACATGGGAGACTTTGTCCCAGCCCAGCCCCACCACCCAGGAGGACGCGGGCAGGTCCCCAGCAGCCCTGGCTGCTGTGCGCCCGGGAGGAACTAGCGCCCACCGCCCAGCCCCAAACGCGGTCAGCCCGGGGAGCCTGGCCTAGCGCAGAGTCCAGGGCTCCTGGGGTCACTGCACAGGCCCGGTGGCCCTCAGCATCCCCATCCCAGGACCAGGACCCGAGGCAGGCTGCTCAGGGTGGGCTGGGCCTGTGCTCACCCCCGCCTCTGCTCGCTCCCGAGTCCCTGGCCAGAGCCCACTCTCAGGTCACTGCCGCCCTGGGCCTGAAGGGAGGCCCGTCCTCCCCTCCAGGGCCGGGGGCCACCACAGGCCTGTGGGCAGGAAGTTGATCAGCTCCAGGGCAGGGAAGGGCCTCCTGCCCCCCTTCCTGCCCACCCCGCCCCTCCAGCGTCCTCCCCTCCCTGCCCTCAGGCTTGGGACCTTGTAGTTTTCACCAGGGATTTCTCTGCAATTACATTTTTCTGCTCCACGCTGTGTTTCTTGACTCACTGGCTTGCGTGTGTTCACTCACTCGTCATCCCAGAGAGCCTGAGCCGGGCCCTGGGCTGTGCACACAGCTGCTGTGCAGACATTTGCACAGGTGTGACATGGGCTACGAAGGGGAGACACGGGGTGGGGCATGGAGGCTGGGGTGCCCCACCTGTCTGGAGGCAGCCAGGGCAACTTCCTGGAGGAGGAGGCACTATAGCCACCGTGGGAGAAGTATCCCTGTCGTGGCAAAGGGGTGGAGGGAGTAGCAAGGATGCTCCCGGGAGACAAGGAGCCTCAGGTGGGGGTGTCTGAGTGGTTGGAGGCCCCCGGACTCCTGTACTGGAGCTCAGGAGCCCCCTGGAGCTGGAGACAGGGCTGGGCTGCAGTCAGGAGCCAGGGTCTCACAGGAAGCCTTTGGGAGGGCAGGGCACAAACCAGCTCCTACTCCTGGCCCCAGGCACAGAGACCAAGCTGTCCTCCTCCAGGGCACTGAAGTCGGCACCGTCAGGCTTCTGTGGACACTCGTCCCCCACCAGGGAATCTTACTGACCTGCGGATTCAGGGGGCGGGCACAGTGAGGCTGCAGAAGGGGACCCCGGGGAGCCCCACGCAGCTGCAAGGCCACACAAGGATGTGCTCCCCGCCAGGACACTGGGCTCCGCCAAGGGCTGGGCTCCAGGAAGGAGGCAGCACCACTGCCCACACCCCCAGAAGACCAGAGCCCCATGGCTCCACCCCCAGTCCTACAATGACCCCCAGATCCCAGTGGGGACCCCACCCCATGGACACTGTCTGCCCCTGCCCGGCCATGCTCAAGCCCCGCAGCCCCAGGGTCACACACACAAGCACCCAGTGCTCTCCGTGTCTCTTCCCAGCCAGCCCTCTTGGGAAGGGTGCTGCCTCCCCTACTGGGTACCCCCATGGGCCCCAGGATCCTCCACCCAGCTCCTGGGGCAGCACCCAGGACCCTCACCCACACCCCTCCCCAGAACCCAGCATGTTCACTCTGACTCTCCAGAAGAGACCTGGGACTCCCTAGCACATGTGCTGCAGCAGGCTGTGGGCTGAGCAGCTTCACTCCCACAGGCCATCGGCACTGTGTGGGGCAGCCGTCCGCAGGCCCAGCCAACCTCCGTGTCCCCCTCCCCTTCCAGCACAGCCCAGACCCCTCTGCGTGGGGTGGCCACTGGACCCATCTCTCACCAGGGGGATATACTTGGGGGCACGGGGCTGCCAGAGTGTGGTTAGCTGTTTGCTGTCTGCCTCTCCTGGGATGTAAATGCACTGCCTGGAGATGAGCAGCCCCTTAGCCCACCCGCAAAGTCCAGCAGCCAGAACTCCAGTTGGAACATGGATCAGCAGTGGTGTTTAGAGTTTCCTCCATTCTCACATGAGAGGAACAAAGTCCCTGTGGTTATACTGGGGGAGGGGTCTCTATGAGGCTGTCCCGATGCGTCCCCTTGGATGAGCTGCCTTGCCACCTCCAGCACCTGGGCCACACCATGCATCCCTCCACCGAGGGTCCCTCTGCCAACCCTTCAAGCCTGATCCCGCTTGCTCGCCTGGCTGGCATCCTCTGCTAGTTGGAGGAGAGTGATAGAAGAGGATGCCCTGCCGCCTCAGCACATCCCGCAATCTGCTGGTATTGGGGGGCGGGGGTTCCTGGGGAGGCAGCCTTGCAGGCCAGCCTGGAGGAGGGCTGTGCCAAGGCCCACAGTACTCGCAGGCAGGGATCTAATAAATATGAATATAAGTAAGATGTCAGAACTAGAATGCAAAACAATGATTAAAATATACTAGCCGGGCTTCAAAAGCATTGAAGTCACTAGGGAATCTCTTACTGGAGAAATAAAAGCACGTAAATCTAATCAGGTCAAAAATGGAGGCTCTGATTGTTAGGGTAACAGGCAGAGGAGAGAGTCGGTGATATAGAAGACAAGGTGATGGGGAATAAAGAAGCTGAGAAAAAGAAAAACAAATACAGAATTGCGAAGGGAAGATTTCACAGATCAGCGATACCAAAAAGTGAACCAGTATTAGAAAAATTGGGGTGCCAGAGAAAGAAGAAAGAGAGCAAGAAAGACAGAAGGTATATTTGAACAAATTACAGCTGAGAACTTCCCTAATCTGGGGAAGGAAGCATGTGTGCAAGTCCAGGGGACACAGAGAAACCCCCTCAAATTCAATAAACATAGACCAACACCCCACATGGAAAGGGAAGCTTAAAAATCTCAGAGACAAAGAGAATATCTTGAAAGCAGCTTGAGACAAGAGATTCTTAACCTACAGGGGTAGGAGTGTTCAACTGGCCTGAGAACTCTCCACAGAGACCTGGGAGGTCAGGCAGGGCGGATGATATACTCAGGGTCGTAAATGAGAAGACCATGCAGCCCAGAATGCGTTATCCAGCAAGGCTGTCATTCAGAATAGAAGGAGAGAGAAAGATCTTCCAGGACAGACGGAAACCGAGAGAGGACGTGACCACCAAACCGGCTCTGCACAAAATATTAAGGGGGACCCTCTAAGTGAAGGGAAAGGTCAATCGTAACGTAGACCAGAAAGAAAGAGAGACATTGTGCAGAAACAGGGACTGTAGAGGTCCTACTATGGCACTAAATTCATATCTTTCGAGAGTTACTCTGAACCTGAAAGGGCTAAGTGCTCCAGTCAAAACACACAAGGTATCAGACTGGACAAAAAGGCAAGTCCCACCTGTAAGCTGTCCACAGGAGACTCATTTTAAATGTAAAGACACCTTCAGACTGAACGTGACGGGGTGGAGAACCACTTACCACGTGAATAAGCCTTGAAAGCAAGCCAGGGTAGCAAACCTCGTAAGAGATAAATTCCATTTCCAACTGAGGACAGTAGTAAGAGATGAAGAGAGATACAATAACATGGTACAAGATATATCCAAGAAGATCCAACAATCGTACAAGTTTATGCCCTGACTTGGGAGCAATACATTATAGAACTAATTAAAAAGTAAATTAAAGAAACACATTGAAGATAATACAGTGACAGCAGTGGACCTCAACACATCACTCTCAGCAACGGACAGATCCTCTAAGCAGAAGGTCAACAAGCAAACAAGGCCTTTGAATGACACTGGGCCGGATGGACTTGATAGACACATACGGAACACCCCATCCAGAAGGAGAACACACCTTCTTCATGATGGCACAAGGGAGTTCCTCCAGAATAGACAACATGCTGGGTCACAAATCACGTCTCAACCAGAACAATAAGATTGGGATGATTCTCTGCACATTTTGAGACCACAGTACTTTGAAACTTGAACTCACTCACAAGGGGAATGTTGGAAGGAACTTAAATACGTGAAGGTTAAAGAGCCTCCTGCAAGAGAATGAATGAGTGAACCAGGAAATCAGAGAAGAATTTTTTTAAATTCCAGGGAAGCAAATGAAAGCGAAAACAAAACCATTCAAAACCAATGGGATACAGCAAAGACATTTCTTTTTTTTAGCAAAGACATTTCTAACAAGGAAGTACATAGTGATACAAGCCTCTCTCAGCACATTAGTAAGATAAGAAGCTTCTTCACAGCAAAGGAAACAGTCAGCAAAACCAAAGACAACCTACAGAATGGGAGAGATATTTGCAGATGACCTGTCACATAAAGACCTAGTGTCCAAGATCTATAAAGAACTTATTAAATTCAACAGCAAAGAAACAAAGAACCCAACCGTGAATTGGGCAGAAGATATTAAGAGAGAAAAGAGGAAAGAAGACATAGACCGGCCAACGTGCACATGAGAAAATGCTCCGCATCACCTGCCATCAGGGAAATACAAATCAAAAGCACAATGAGATCCCACCTCACACCAGTGAGAATGGGGAAAATTAACAAGGCAGGAAACCACAAATGTTGGAGAGGATGCGGAGAAAAGGGAACCCTCCTGCACAGTTGGTGGGAATGGGAACTGGTGCAGCCACTCTGGAAAACTGTGTGGAGGTTCCTCAAAGAGTTAAAAATAGACCTGCCCTACGACCCAGCAATTGCACTGCTGGGGATTTACCCCAAAGATACAGATGCAATGAAACGCCGGGACACCTGCACCCCGATGTTTCTAGCAGCAATGTCCACAATAGCCAAACTGTGGAAGGAGCCTCGGTGTCCATCGAAACATGAAAGTATAAAGAAGATGTGGTCTATGTATCCAATGGAATATTCCTCAGCCATTAGAAATGACAAATCCCCACCATTTGCTTCGACGTGGAAGGAACTAGAGGATATTATGCTGAGTGAAATAAGCCAATCGGAGAAGGACAAACAGTGCATGTTCTCATTCATTTGGGGACTATAAATAATAGTGAAAGGGAATATAAGGGAATGGAGAAGAAATGTGTGGGAAATATCAGAAAGGGAGACAGAACATAAAGACTCCTAACTCTGGGAAACGAACTAGGGGTGGTGGAAGGGGAGGAGGGTGGGGGCTGGGGGTGAATGGGTGACGGGCACTGAGCGGGACACTTGACGGGATGAGCACTGGGTGTTATTCTGTATGTTGGTAAATTGGACACCAATAAAAAATTGATTTATTAAAAAAAAGGCCTCCGCATCAAGCCTCCTGTTTCCCTTATCTCGTGTTGCCGTCCTGACTTAGGTCCTGCAAGTGTCATCGGGAGCAGTTGTCTTTCTGTCACTGCCCTATTTCACGCAGCATAATACCCTCCGGTTCTGTCCACACTGAAGCAGATGGTGGGTATTGATCCTCTCTGAGGGCTGAGGCACATCCCAGTGTATGCATAAGCCACGTCTTCTGTATCCATCATCTGCCGAAGGACACTGAGGCTCCTCCCGCGGTGTGGCTACTGTGGACATTGCTGCTGTGAACATGGGGGTGCAGGTGCCCCGTCGTTTCACCTCATCGGTATCTTTGGGGCGAATCCCCAGCAGTGCACTTCCGGGCTCATGGGGTAGCTCTATCTCTATTTTTACCTTCTGGGGACCCCGCACACTGTTTTGCACAGTGGCTGCACCAGTTTGCATCTCCACCCACAGGGCCGAGGGTTCCCCTTGCTCCGCATCCTCTCCAACATCTGTCGTTTCCTGCCTTGTTACTTTTCACCATTCTCACTGCTGTGAGGTGGGACCTCATCGTGGTTTTTTTTTTCTTAATTTATTTTCTCTTTGTTTTTTATTGGAGTTCGATTTGCCATGTTTTCATTCATCAAGGTTTGGATGTGTATTTCCCAGATGGCAAGTGATGCAGAAGTGGTTTCATCTCCCCGTTTTTTTTTTTTTCCCACCAGAAAAAAATTTTCAGCCTTCGTTATTCTTTTTTTAACAAAAGGCCCCAGGGAGAGGGAACTAGGGGAAGTGTGAGGAGGGGAAGCGAGGCCCCAGCCCCACAACCCCTCCCCACCCATCCGTTTCCCCCTGACATATTTATACTCTATGTACAAGCCCCGGGGGTGGGGGGCAAGGGGCACACCCTCAGCTAACTGAGGCTGCAGGCACCCTTAGGAGCTACACTGGTAGGAGAGGGGATGCCAGAAAACCAGTGTCCATACCCCAGAGGGAACTATTTAGACCCAATGATCCCGCACAATCACCACAGAGGGGATGCCCAGGAGCCACTGGGAGGCCCCAGCAAAGGTCACCGTCCTGGGGTCTCCAGTGCTCCAGCACCACCCCCAGGCAGGTAAGCAGGACGGCACCTGGGCCTCCCCTGCACCTGCTCCTGGGCCTCCCTGGGCCCCCCTCGGCCCCCTGGGCCTCCTCTGGGCCACACCCCAGGGTCCTCCCCAGCTGGGCCCACGGCCTCCAGGGAAGGAGGATTGGGGGTGGCTCTGTGTCACTGTGGTACTACTGTATTGGTGATTACTGTTACTACCACAGCGTTTCAGCGCCCATCAAAATCCCCATCCCGGGGTCCCAGGCATGGCCCTGCCCTGGGTGCAACGGGGACACCAGCCCCTGGATTTGGAGTGGAGCCACCTCACCAGAGGCGTGCTGGTCACCACAGCGGTGTGACCCCGAACCCAAAACCCTGGGGGCAGAAGACTCGGCCCCCTCGGCTTCAGGGACAGGGCCAGCCAGCCTCCCCCAACCGGGTCCTGTCTGCTGCCTGCTGCCTGCCGGACCGCCCAGAATCACGCAGGCCAGGGCCACCCCAAACCTCCCTCAGAGCCCCTGTCTGGGCGGGCCCGGCATGCAGGCAGGCTGGACCCAGGGCCTGGCCTCCCCTCCCTCCAGCCACTGCCCCAGGAGGTGGGGCTTCTCTCCACGCCCGCAGGGGGGCATCCCCTCCTCCCCTCCTCCCTGGGGAGACCGGGCAGGAGAGGGGCCCAGATCACCGCAGCAGCCCGGGGCCCTGGGGCAGAGGCAGGGGACCCCCAGGGGTCCTTCCTCTACACTCGCCTCCGGGGACTTTTTGACAAGGAGCATTGCACTGTGCTACTACAGTAGCTACTACCACAGTGACAGAGGCAGCAGCAAAAACCCAGGTGGAGCCCCAGGGCCCCCAGGCCTGGCTCCCCAGGGTCAGAGCCAGGGCCATTGGCCCCCAGAGCAACCGGCGGCCAGCTCGGCCCATGGGCTGGGGTCCAGGTACAACGTGCACCCACAGCCAAGGTCCCACAGGGCCCAGCAAGCTGGCAGGCACACCCCTGGCCTTCCACACTCATGGCCAGGAAGGAGTCCTGGAAGGACAGAACCGAGGCCAGGACACCTGCAGTGCTTGAGCCCCCAGTGGGCAGGACCCCAGAGACCAGCAGGCAGGCGGACAGGAGGGGTGATGCAGCCAGGCCCCTGAAGGTCGTGTAGGAGCTCACTGACATTGGAGGGACAACAAGGTTCACGGGGCGCAAAGCTCCTCCCAGCCTGTGGCCGTCCTGAGGGAGGGGGCAGCTCCTGGGCTGGCCAGGGGGCATCTAGGGGCCTCTCCCCAGGACAGGCGCTGTGCAGGCTCTGGCTGTACTGCGTCTTGCTGCTCAGTGGCAGGAGGCCCCGTGGGCTACGAATCCACCCCACTGAGTGGCCTCCAGGGACAGCCCCCGGGAGGAGCCCACCCTACTCACGATTTGCGAGGGTGCCCGGAGCTGTGCTGCCCCTGAGGCCGGGACCCCGGCGCGTCCTAGACAGGCTCCACCCCCGCCCACACCCAGGCTTCTGTACCCAAGGGCTGCATCCCCAGGAGGGAGCCCCCACTGGGTGGACCCTTGTAGCCGGGTGGCCGCAGGATGGCTTGGATGCGAACTGGGGATGTGGCTCCGCGTTTCCTACGGGACTTAACAGAGGAAGAGACCAAGCTCCAGCCCACCTCTTCCAGGAGGGCAGCGGGGGTGGGTCAGGTACAGGGCAGTGGCGTTGGGGACTCTTCCCTCCCATGGGGCCTGCCTGCAAGCCACCACCTTCCGCCCCCACCATCCACCCCCTCCAGTGACCCCTCAACCAGAGCCCAGGCCCAGCCCAGGTTCCCAGGTGCCCAGGGACTCTCCCTCCCCGGCCCCCGCCCTGGGGTCGCAGGTCTGAGCTCCACCCCACAGCAAGCCGTGCACCCCGAGGTCCTGCAGGCCCGGCAGGCACAGAGCAGGGGCTCTCAGATGGTGTCCTGGGGCTCCTCTCCCTGCCCAGCCTCCCCAGTGGCTGCAGAGGGCAGGCTTCAGTCTCCTGCCCCAGCAAGGGACCTGCGTCCCTCCCAGAGCAGCCCCCACCCCCTCCAGGGCCCTTCTGGTCCTGCCTCTACCCTCCCCGTCCTGAGGAAGCTCCTCCTGCCAGCCCCCTCCCAGTGCTGGGCCCCACTTATTGTCAAAGGGTGACACACGGTGCGATATAGCTACGGGTACCACAGTGATGCCTCCCATAGCAGCAACCACGGCCCGGGGCACCCTGGGGCACTGCCCTGACCCAATCCAGCCGCCTCACCCCTGGGCCACAGGCCATTGGCCTCTAGCCTCTGGCCCTGAAGGGCTGCGCTCCGCATGCTGAGGGCCTCCCGGGTGGACTCTCCATGTCGGGCAGCATCCAGGGCGTCCAGCAGGGCCGTGCTGCGGTCAGGGGAGGAAGCAACCACAGGCCACCAGGGGCCTGGGTGCTCACAGAGCCCAGCCCAGCGGCCACCCTGCCCCCTCGGGGACACGCAGCGCGGAGGCCGCAGGCTGGACTCCACAGCCGGGCAGCCGGGGCCCTGGGCAAGCCTGCCCAGCTAAGAAGAAGGCTGGAGCCCAGAGCCCTGCACCAGCCCACAGGGCCTCCCCCGGGGGCCCTGGCCTCCTCACCATGCACCGCACATGAGCCACAGTGGGGGCCGGACCCCAGGGGGGACCCAGGTCCCCTCAGTCAGGCCCCATCTCCTACCCCCCACCCCACGCTTCCTCCCAGGGTCACAGCTGCCTCAGCTGCTTCCTCCAAGGCAGACGGACGGGACTGTGGCCTCCACCAGGTCAGGATACGGGCAGCTGTGAGCTGCACCCCCTCCCCCACGTCCTGGGGACAGGCCATACTGTCCAAGCCTCTGTCACTATGGGCACTGGAATGGCATCTCCAACAGCGACACGGCCTGTGCTCAAAACCAGCAGCCCTCCCTGGGCCCACGGTCCCCGCACGCTGTCCTCCCAATGGCACAGGCCAGTGAGCTCCAGAGAGCCCCAGTCCCCAGCGGCAGACACGGTGGGGGCAGACCGAGGGACGCTGCCCTCTGAGCATTGGGATCCAGTGTCATCACCCCAGGAAGGAAGGATGTGACCACGCCCTGACCCGGCCCCTCAAGCCCTCCTGCCCAGAGCTGGGCCCTCTTCTCATGCCCGCCCTGCATGGGCCCTGGGGAGCCCCCTGCACCCTGAGCTCCAGCCTGGAACCTGACCTGGAGCTGAGCGCATGCCCCCAAGGGCTCCCCGTGCTCTGGATGCCAGCCTGTCTCCCAGGTCCCAGCTCCCTTCCTGGGCACCTGTCCAGGGGAGGGCATATGCAGAGGGTGCTGCGGGGCAGGGGAGGGGCTGGGGATCGCAGCTGAGGATGTCACGACCTCACCCCCACCCCACGCCTGGGGGAATGGGCAGGACGGACACTGTCGCGGTGGGACACCTGCACAGCAGTTGAGGAAAGACCCCGGCCCCTCCCTGACCCTCTGCACCTGCGCTTGTGGATCCCCCCACGGACACCCGGACTGGTCAGCAGGCTGAGTAGCAGACCCCCTGGGAGAGAGGATGGACCCGACATGTCCAAGAGGCCCCGACCCAGGAGGGCAGGGGGTCCGGCCAGCAGACCCAGGCTCTGGCTGCAGCCACACTGCTCCATGCGGGGTGCCTGGGGGTGCTGACCTCACCTCAGATCCCACCCGCCCACAGGACCCTCACCTGGCAGCAGCCTGCATGGGATACACCTGGGGACTCAGGGCCTCTGGGGCTCAGGACTGTCCAGCAAGGAGAAGCCCCCACCCCTCCACCAGACAGGCCAGGAGCTTTCAGACCCGGTCTGTGTCACGGTGGTACAGTAGCAGCTGGTACCACAGTGACACCATCCAGGCCACAAACCCCTCCTCCAGGTTAGGGGCGGCCAGCAGAGGGCCTGGAGCCTGGGGGGCAGCGCCTGGTCTCTCGGGCAGCAGACGCCCCCACACCTCACCCTGGTCCTCGGGGGCTTCTGACAGCCTGCGGGGAGGTCCTGGTCCAGGAGAGGGGCAGCCCGGGGCAGCCAGGGAGGACCCCAGCAGTACTCCTGGTCTGGGGCAGATTTTGTAAAGGCCTGAGGCAGCGTGACTTATAGTGGTTGGGGCTCACGGTGCCTCAGGCCAATCACAAAACCCGGTCTCAGGCTGCGCCACATGGGAGACTTTGTCCCAGCCCAGCCCCACCACCCAGGAGGACGCGGGCAGGTCCCCAGCAGCCCTGGCTCCTGTGCGCCCGGGAGGAACTAGCGCCCACCGCCCAGCCCCAAACGCGGTCAGCCCGGGGAGCCTGGCCTAGCGCAGAGTCCAGGGCTCCTGGGGTCACTGCACAGGCCCGGTGGCCCTCAGCATCCCCATCCCAGGACCAGGACCCGAGGCAGGCTGCTCAGGGTGGGCTGGGCCTGTGCTCACCCCCGCCTCTGCTCGCTCCCGAGTCCCTGGCCAGAGCCCACTCTCAGGTCACTGCCGCCCTGGGCCTGAAGGGAGGCCCGTCCTCCCCTCCAGGGCCGGGGGCCACCACAGGCCTGTGGGCAGGAAGTTGATCAGCTCCAGGGCAGGGAAGGGCCTCCTGCCCCCCTTCCTGCCCACCCCGCCCCTCCACGTACCTCCCCTCCCTGCCCTCAGGCTTGGGACCTTGTAGTTTTCACCAGGGATTTCTCTGCAATTACATTTTTCTGCTCCACGCTGTGTTTCTTGACTCACTGGCTTGCGTGTGTTCACTCACTCGTCATCCCAGAGAGCCTGAGCCGGGCCCTGGGCTGTGCACACAGCTGCTGTGCAGACATTTGCACAGGTGTGACATGGGCTACGAAGGGGAGACACGGGGTGGGGCATGGAGGCTGGGGTGCCCCACCTGTCTGGAGGCAGCCAGGGCAACTTCCTGGAGGAGGAGGCACTATAGCCACCGTGGGAGAAGTATCCCTGTCGTGGCAAAGGGGTGGAGGGAGTAGCAAGGATGCTCCCGGGAGACAAGGAGCCTCAGGTGGGGGTGTCTGAGTGGTTGGAGGCCCCCGGACTCCTGTACTGGAGCTCAGGAGCCCCCTGGAGCTGGAGACAGGGCTGGGCTGCAGTCAGGAGCCAGGGTCTCACAGGAAGCCTTTGGGAGGGCAGGGCACAAACCAGCTCCTACTCCTGGCCCCAGGCACAGAGACCAGCTGTCCTCCTCCAGGGCATTGAAGTCGGCACCGTCAGGCTTCTGTGGACACTCGTCCCCCACCAGGGAATCTTACTGACCTGCGTATTCAGGGGGCGGGCACAGTGAGGCTGCAGAAGGGGACCCCGGGGAGCCCCACGCAGCTGCAAGGCCACACAAGGATGTGCTCCCCGCCAGGACACTGGGCTCCGCCAAGGGCTGGGCTCCAGGAAGGAGGCAGCACCACTGCCCACACCCCCAGAAGACCAGAGCCCCATGGCTCCACCCCCAGTCCTACAATGACCCCCAGATCCCAGTGGGGACCCCACCCCATGGACACTGTCTGCCCCTGCCCGGCCATGCTCAAGCCCCGCAGCCCCAGGGTCACACAAACAAGCACCCAGTGCTCTCCGTGTCTCTTCCCAGCCAGCCCTCTTGGGAAGGGTGCTGCCTCCCCTACTGGGTACCCCCATGGGCCCCAGGATCCTCCACCCAGCTCCTGGGGCAGCACCCAGGACCCTCACCCACACCCCTCCCCAGAACCCAGCATGTTCACTCTGACTCTCCAGAAGAGACCTGGGACTCCCTAGCACATGTGCTGCAGCAGGCTGTGGGCTGAGCAGCTTCACTCCCACAGGCCATCGGCACTGTGTGGGGCAGCCGTCCGCAGGCCCAGCCAACCTCCGTGTCCCCCTCCCCTTCCAGCACAGCCCAGACCCCTCTGCGTGGGGTGGCCACTGGACCCATCTCTCACCAGTGGGATATACTTGGGGGCACGGGGCTGCCAGAGTGTGGTTAGCTGTTTGCTGTCTGCCTCTCCTGGGATGTAAATGCACTGCCTGGAGAGGAGCAGCCCCTTGGCCCACCCGCAAAGTCCAGCAGCCAGAACTCCAGTTGGAACATGGATCAGCAGTGGTGTTTAGAGTTTCCTCCATTCTCACATGAGAGGAACAAAGTCCCTGTGGTTATACTGGGGGAGGGGTCTCTATGAGGCTGTCCTGATGCGTCCCCTGGGATGAGCTGCCTTGCCACCTCCAGCACCTGGGCCACACCATGCATCCCTCCACCGAGGGTCCCTCTGCCAACCCTTCAAGCCTGGTCCCGCTTGCTCGCCTGGCTGGCATCCTCTGCTAGTTGGAGGAGAGTGATAGAAGAGGATGCCCTGCCGCCTCAGCACATCCCGCAATCTGCTGGTATTGGGGGTCGGGGGTTCCTGGGGAGGCAGCCTTGCAGGCCAGCCTGGAGGAGGGCTGTGCCAAGGCCCACAGTACTCGCAGGCAGGGATCTAATAAATATGAATATAAGTAAGATGTCAGAACTAGAATGCAAAACAATGATTAAAATATACTAGCCGGGCTTCAAAAGCATTGAAGTCACTAGGGAATCTCTTACTGGAGAAATAAAAGCACGTAAATCTAATCAGGTCACAAAAATGGAGGCTCTGATTGTTAGGGTAACAGGCAGAGGAGAGAGTCGGTGATATAGAAGACAAGGTGATGGGGAATAAAGGAGCTGAGAAAAAGAAAAACAAATACAGAATTGCGAAGGGAAGATTTCACAGATCAGCGATACCAAAAAGTGAACCAGTATTAGAAAAATTGGGGTGCCAGAGAAAGAAGAAAGAGAGCAAGAAAGACAGAAGGTATATTTGAACAAATTACAGCTGAGAACTTCCCTAATCTGGGGAAGGAAGCATGTGTGCAAGTCCAGGGGACACAGAGAAACCCCCTCAAATTCAATAAACATAGACCAACACCCCACATGGAAAGGGAAGCTTAAAAATCTCAGAGACAAAGAGAATATCTTGAAAGCAGCTTGAGACAAGAGATTCTTAACCTACAGGGGTAGGAGTGTTCAACTGGCCTGAGAACTCTCCACAGAGACCTGGGAGGTCAGGCAGGGCGGATGATATACTCAGGGTCGTAAATGAGAAGACCATGCAGCCCAGAATGCGTTATCCAGCAAGGCTGTCATTCAGAATAGAAGGAGAGAGAAAGATCTTCCAGGACAGACGGAAACCGAGAGAGGACGTGACCACCAAACCGGCTCTGCACAAAATATTAAGGGGGACCCTCTAAGTGAAGGGAAAGGTCAATCGTAACGTAGACCAGAAAGAAAGAGAGACATTGTGCAGAAACAGGGACTGTAGAGGTCCTACTATGGCACTAAATTCATATCTTTCGAGAGTTACTCTGAACCTGAAAGGGCTAAGTGCTCCAGTCAAAACACACAAGGTATCAGACTGGACAAAAAGGCAAGTCCCACCTGTAAGCTGTCCACAGGAGACTCATTTTAAATGTAAAGACACCTTCAGACTGAACGTGACGGGGTGGAGAACCACTTACCACGTGAATAAGCCTTGAAAGCAAGCCAGGGTAGCAAACCTCGTAAGAGATAAATTCCATTTCCAACTGAGGACAGTAGTAAGAGATGAAGAGAGATACAATAACATGGTACAAGATATATCCAAGAAGATCCAACAATCGTACAAGTTTATGCCCTGACTTGGGAGCAATACATTATAGAACTAATTAAAAAGTAAATTAAAGAAACACATTGAAGATAATACAGTGACAGCAGTGGACCTCAACACATCACTCTCAGCAACGGACAGATCCTCTAAGCAGAAGGTCAACAAGCAAACAAGGCCTTTGAATGACACTGGGCCGGATGGACTTGATAGACACATACGGAACACCCCATCCAGAAGGAGAACACACCTTCTTCATGATGGCACAAGGGAGTTCCTCCAGAATAGACAACATGCTGGGTCACAAATCACGTCTCAACCAGAACAATAAGATTGGGATGATTCTCTGCACATTTTGAGACCACAGTACTTTGAAACTTGAACTCACTCACAAGGGGAATGTTGGAAGGAACTTAAATACGTGAAGGTTAAAGAGCCTCCTGCAAGAGAATGAATGAGTGAACCAGGAAATCAGAGAAGAATTTTTTTAAATTCCAGGGAAGCAAATGAAAGCGAAAACAAAACCATTCAAAACCAATGGGATACAGCAAAGACATTTCTTTTTTTTAGCAAAGACATTTCTAACAAGGAAGTACATAGTGATACAAGCCTCTCTCAGCACATTAGTAAGATAAGAAGCTTCTTCACAGCAAAGGAAACAGTCAGCAAAACCAAAGACAACCTACAGAATGGGAGAGATATTTGCAGATGACCTGTCACATAAAGACCTAGTGTCCAAGATCTATAAAGAACTTATTAAATTCAACAGCAAAGAAACAAAGAACCCAACCGTGAATTGGGCAGAAGATATTAAGAGAGAAAAGAGGAAAGAAGACATAGACCGGCCAACGTGCACATGAGAAAATGCTCCGCATCACCTGCCATCAGGGAAATACAAATCAAAAGCACAATGAGATCCCACCTCACACCAGTGAGAATGGGGAAAATTAACAAGGCAGGAAACCACAAATGTTGGAGAGGATGCGGAGAAAAGGGAACCCTCCTGCACAGTTGGTGGGAATGGGAACTGGTGCAGCCACTCTGGAAAACTGTGTGGAGGTTCCTCAAAGAGTTAAAAATAGACCTGCCCTACGACCCAGCAATTGCACTGCTGGGGATTTACCCCAAAGATACAGATGCAATGAAACGCCGGGACACCTGCACCCCGATGTTTCTAGCAGCAATGTCCACAATAGCCAAACTGTGGAAGGAGCCTCGGTGTCCATCGAAACATGAAAGTATAAAGAAGATGTGGTCTATGTATCCAATGGAATATTCCTCAGCCATTAGAAATGACAAATCCCCACCATTTGCTTCGACGTGGAAGGAACTAGAGGATATTATGCTGAGTGAAATAAGCCAATCGGAGAAGGACAAACAGTGCATGTTCTCATTCATTTGGGGAATATAAATAATAGTGAAAGGGAATATAAGGGAATGGAGAAGAAATGTGTGGGAAATATCAGAAAGGGAGACAGAACATAAAGACTCCTAACTCTGGGAAACGAACTAGGGGTGGTGGAAGGGGAGGAGGGTGGGGGCTGGGGGTGAATGGGTGACGGGCACTGAGCGGGACACTTGACGGGATGAGCACTGGGTGTTATTCTGTATGTTGGTAAATTGGACACCAATAAAAAATTGATTTATTAAAAAAAAGGCCTCCGCATCAAGCCTCCTGTTTCCCTTATCTCGTGTTGCCGTCCTGACTTAGGTCCTGCAAGTGTCATCGGGAGCAGTTGTCTTTCTGTCACTGCCCTATTTCACGCAGCATAATACCCTCCGGTTCTGTCCACACTGAAGCAGATGGTGGGTATTGATCCTCTCTGAGGGCTGAGGCACATCCCAGTGTATGCATAAGCCACGTCTTCTGTATCCATCATCTGCCGAAGGACACTGAGGCTCCTCCCGCGATGTGGCTACTGTGGACATTGCTGCTGTGAACATGGGGGTGCAGGTGCCCGTCGTTTCACCTCATCGGTATCTTTGGGGCGAATCCCCAGCAGTGCACTTCCGGGCTCATGGGGTAGCTCTATCTCTATTTTTACCTTCTGGGGACCCCGCACACTGTTTTGCACAGTGGCTGCACCAGTTTGCATCTCCACCCACAGGGCCGAGGGTTCCCCTTGCTCCGCATCCTCTCCAACATCTGTCGTTTCCTGCCTTGTTACTTTTCACCATTCTCACTGCTGTGAGGTGGGACCTCATCGTGGTTTTTTTTTTCTTAATTTATTTTCTCTTTGTTTTTTATTGGAGTTCGATTTGCCATGTTTTCATTCATCAAGGTTTGGATGTGTATTTCCCAGATGGCAAGTGATGCAGAAGTGGTTTCATCTCCCCGTTTTTTTTTTTTCCCACCAGAAAAAAATTTTCAGCCTTCGTTATTCTTTTTTTAACAAAAGGCCCCAGGGAGAGGGAACTAGGGGAAGTGTGAGGAGGGGAAGCGAGGCCCCAGCCCCACAACCCCTCCCCACCCATCCGTTTCCCCCTGACATATTTATACTCTATGTACAAGCCCCGGGGGTGGGGGGCAAGGGGCACACCCTCAGCTAACTGAGGCTGCAGGCACCCTTAGGAGCTACACTGGTAGGAGAGGGGATGCCAGAAAACCAGTGTCCATACCCCAGAGGGAACTATTTAGACCCAATGATCCCGCACAATCACCACAGAGGGGATGCCCAGGAGCCACTGGGAGGCCCCAGCAAAGGTCACCGTCCTGGGGTCTCCAGTGCTCCAGCACCACCCCCAGGCAGGTAAGCAGGACGGCACCTGGGCCTCCCCTGCACCTGCTCCTGGGCCTCCCTGGGCCCCCCTCGGCCCCCTGGGCCTCCTCTGGGCCACACCCCAGGGTCCTCCCCAGCTGGGCCCACGGCCTCCAGGGAAGGAGGATTGGGGGTGGCTCTGTGTCACTGTGGTACTACTGTATTGATGATTACTGTTACTACCACAGCGTTTCAGCGCCCATCAAAATCCCCATCCCGGGGTCCCAGGCATGGCCCTGCCCTGGGTGCAACGGGGACACCAGCCCCTGGATTTGGAGTGGAGCCACCTCACCAGAGGCGTGCTGGTCACCACAGCGGTGTGACCCCGAACCCAAAACCCTGGGGGCAGAAGACTCGGCCCCCTCGGCTTCAGGGACAGGGCCAGCCAGCCTCCCCCAACCGGGTCCTGTCTGCTGCCTGCTGCCTGCCGGACCGCCCAGAATCACGCAGGCCAGGGCCACCCCAAACCTCCCTCAGAGCCCCTGTCTGGGCGGGCCCGGCATGCAGGCAGGCTGGACCCAGGGCCTGGCCTCCCCTCCCTCCAGCCACTGCCCCAGGAGGTGGGGCTTCTCTCCACGCCCGCAGGGGGGCATCCCCTCCTCCCCTCCTCCCTGGGGAGACCGGGCAGGAGAGGGGCCCAGATCACCGCAGCAGCCCGGGGCCCTGGGGCAGAGGCAGGGGACCCCCAGGGGTCCTTCCTCTACACTCGCCTCCGGGGACTTTTTGACAAGGAGCATTGCACTGTGCTACTACAGTAGCTACTACCACAGTGACAGAGGCAGCAGCAAAAACCCAGGTGGAGCCCCAGGGCCCCAGGCCTGGCTCCCCAGGGTCAGAGCCAGGGCCAATTGCCCCCAGAGCAACCGGCGGCCAGCTCGGCCCATGGGCTGGGGTCCAGGTACAACGTGCACCCACAGCCAAGGTCCCACAGGGCCCAGCAAGCTGGCAGGCACACCCCTGGCCTTCCACACTCATGGCCAGGAAGGAGTCCTGGAAGGACAGAACCGAGGCCAGGACACCTGCAGTGCTTGAGCCCCCAGTGGGCAGGACCCCAGAGACCAGCAGGCAGGCGGACAGGAGGGGTGATGCAGCCAGGCCCCTGAAGGTCGTGTAGGAGCTCACTGACATTGGAGGGACAACAAGGTTCACGGGGCGCAAAGCTCCTCCCAGCCTGTGGCCGTCCTGAGGGAGGGGGCAGCTCCTGGGCTGGCCAGGGGGCATCTAGGGGCCTCTCCCCAGGACAGGCGCTGTGCAGGCTCTGGCTGTACTGCGTCTTGCTGCTCAGTGGCAGGAGGCCCCGTGGGCTACGAATCCACCCCACTGAGTGGCCTCCAGGGACAGCCCCCGGGAGGAGCCCACCCTACTCACGATTTGCGAGGGTGCCCGGAGCTGTGCTGCCCCTGAGGCCGGGACCCCGGCGCGTCCTAGACAGGCTCCACCCCCGCCCACACCCAGGCTTCTGTACCCAAGGGCTGCATCCCCAGGAGGGAGCCCCCACTGGGTGGACCCTTGTAGCCGGGTGGCCGCAGGATGGCTTGGATGCGAACTGGGGATGTGGCTCCGCGTTTCCTACGGGACTTAACAGAGGAAGAGACCAAGCTCCAGCCCACCTCTTCCAGGAGGGCAGCGGGGGTGGGTCAGGTACAGGGCAGTGGCGTTGGGGACTCTTCCCTCCCATGGGGCCTGCCTGCAAGCCACCACCTTCCGCCCCCACCATCCACCCCCTCCAGTGACCCCTCAACCAGAGCCCAGGCCCAGCCCAGGTTCCCAGGTGCCCAGGGACTCTCCCTCCCCGGCCCCCGCCCTGGGGTCGCAGGTCTGAGCTCCACCCCACAGCAAGCCGTGCACCCCGAGGTCCTGCAGGCCCGGCAGGCACAGAGCAGGGGCTCTCAGATGGTGTCCTGGGGCTCCTCTCCCTGCCCAGCCTCCCCAGTGGCTGCAGAGGGCAGGCTTCAGTCTCCTGCCCCAGCAATGGACCTGCGTCCCTCCCAGAGCAGCCCCCACCCCCTCCAGGGCCCTTCTGGTCCTGCCTCTACCCTCCCCGTCCTGAGGAAGCTCCTCCTGCCAGCCCCCTCCCAGTGCTGGGCCCCACTTATTGTCAAAGGGTGTCACACGGTGCGATATAGCTACGGGTACCACAGTGATGCCTCCCATAGCAGCAACCACGGCCCGGGGCACCCTGGGGGACTGCCCTGACCCAAGCCAGCCGCCTCACCCCTGGGCCACAGGCCATTGGCCTCTAGCCTCTGGCCCTGAAGGGCTGCGCTCCGCATGCTGAGGGCCTCCCGGGTGGACTCTCCATGTCGGGCAGCATCCAGGGCGTCCAGCAGGGCCGTGCTGCGGTCAGGGGAGGAAGCAACCACAGGCCACCAGGGGCCTGGGTGCTCACAGAGCCCAGCCCAGCGGCCACCCTGCCCCCTCGGGGACACGCAGCGCGGAGGCCGCAGGCTGGACTCCACAGCCGGGCAGCCGGGGCCCTGGGCAAGCCTGCCCAGCTAAGAAGAAGGCTGGAGCCCAGAGCCCTGCACCAGCCCACAGGGCCTCCCCCGGGGGCCCTGGCCTCCTCACCATGCACCGCACATGAGCCACAGTGGGGGCCGGACCCCAGGGGGGACCCAGGTCCCCTCAGTCAGGCCCCATCTCCTACCCCCCAACCCACGCTTCCTCCCAGGGTCACAGCTGCCTCAGCTGCTTCCTCCAAGGCAGACGGACGGGACTGTGGCCTCCACCAGGTCAGGATACGGGCAGCTGTGAGCTGCACCCCCTCCCCCACGTCCTGGGGACAGGCCATACTGTCCAAGCCTCTGTCACTATGGGCACTGGAATGGCATCTCCAACAGCGACACGGCCTGTGCTCAAAACCAGCAGCCCTCCCTGGGCCCACGGTCCCCGCACGCTGTCCTCCCAATGGCACAGGCCAGTGAGCTCCAGAGAGCCCCAGTCCCCAGCGGCAGACACGGTGGGGGCAGACCGAGGGACGCTGCCCTCTGAGCATTGGGATCCAGTGTCATCACCCCAGGAAGGAAGGATGTGACCACGCCCTGACCCGGCCCCTCAAGCCCTCCTGCCCAGAGCTGGGCCCTCTTCTCATGCCCGCCCTGCCTGGGCCCTGGGGAGCCCCCTGCACCCTGAGCTCCAGCCTGGAACCTGACCTGGAGCTGAGCGCATGCCCCCAAGGGCTCCCCGTGCTCTGGATGCCAGCCTGTCTCCCAGGTCCCAGCTCCCTTCCTGGGCACCTGTCCAGGGGAGGGCATATGCAGAGGGTGCTGCGGGGCAGGGGAGGGGCTGGAGGATCGCAGCTGAGGATGTCACGACCTCACCCCCACCCCACGCCTGGGGGAATGGGCAGGACGGACACTGTCGCGGTGGGACACCTGCACAGCAGTTGAGGAAAGACCCCGGGCCCCTCCCTGACCCTCTGCACCTGCGCTTGTGGATCCCCCCCACGGACACCCGGACTGGTCAGCAGGCTGAGTAGCAGACCCCCTGGGAGAGAGGATGGACCCGACATGTCCAAGAGGCCCCGACCCAGGAGGGCAGGGGGTCCGGCCAGCAGACCCAGGCTCTGGCTGCAGCCACACTGCTCCATGCGGGGTGCCTGGGGGTGCTGACCTCACCTCAGATCCCACCCGCCCACAGGACCCTCACCTGGCAGTAGCCTGCATGGGATACACCTGGGGACTCAGGGCCTCTGGGGCTCAGGACTGTCCAGCAAGGAGAAGCCCCCACCCCTCCACCAGACAGGCCAGGAGCTTTCAGACCCGGTCTGTGTCACGGTGGTACAGTAGCAGCTGGTACCACAGTGACACCATCCAGGCCACAAACCCCTCCTCCAGGTTAGGGGCGGCCAGCAGAGGGCCTGGAGCCTGGGGGGCAGCGCCTGGTCTCTCGGGCAGCAGACGCCCCCACACCTCACCCTGGTCCTCGGGGGCTTCTGACAGCCTGCGGGGAGGTCCTGGTCCAGGAGAGGGGCAGCCCGGGGCAGCCAGGGAGGACCCCAGCAGTACTCCTGGTCTGGGGCAGATTTTGTAAAGGCCTGAGGCAGCGTGACTTATAGTGGTTGGGGCTCACGGTGCCTCAGGCCAATCACAAAACCCGGTCTCAGGCTGCGCCACATGGGAGACTTTGTCCCAGCCCAGCCCCACCACCCAGGAGGACGCGGGCAGGTCCCCAGCAGCCCTGGCTCCTGTGGGCCCGGGAGGAACTAGCGCCCACCGCCCAGCCCCAAACGCGGTCAGCCCGGGGAGCCTGGCCTAGCGCAGAGTCCAGGGCTCCTGGGGTCACTGCACAGGCCCGGTGGCCCTCAGCATCCCCATCCCAGGACCAGGACCCGAGGCAGGCTGCTCAGGGTGGGCTGGGCCTGTGCTCACCCCCGCCTCTGCTCGCTCCCGAGTCCCTGGCCAGAGCCCACTCTCAGGTCACTGCCGCCCTGGGCCTGAAGGGAGGCCCGTCCTCCCCTCCAGGGCCGGGGGCCACCACAGGCCTGTGGGCAGGAAGTTGATCAGCTCCAGGGCAGGGAAGGGCCTCCTGCCCCCCTTCCTGCCCACCCCGCCCCTCCACGTACCTCCCCTCCCTGCCCTCAGGCTTGGGACCTTGTAGTTTTCACCAGCGATTTCTCTGCAATTACATTTTTCTGCTCCACGCTGTGTTTCTTGACTCACTGGCTTGCGTGTGTTCACTCACTCGTCATCCCAGAGAGCCTGAGCCGGGCCCTGGGCTGTGCACACAGCTGCTGTGCAGACATTTGCACAGGTGTGACATGGGCTACGAAGGGGAGACACGGGGTGGGGCATGGAGGCTGGGGTGCCCCACCTGTCTGGAGGCAGCCAGGGCAACTTCCTGGAGGAGGAGGCACTATAGCCACCGTGGGAGAAGCATCCCTGTCGTGGCAAAGGGGTGGAGGGAGTAGCAAGGATGCTCCCGGGAGACAAGGAGCCTCAGGTGGGGGTGTCTGAGTGGTTGGAGGCCCCCGGACTCCTGTACTGGAGCTCAGGAGCCCCCTGGAGCTGGAGACAGGGCTGGGCTGCAGTCAGGAGCCAGGGTCTCACAGGAAGCCTTTGGGAGGGCAGGGCACAAACCAGCTCCTACTCCTGGCCCCAGGCACAGAGACCAGCTGTCCTCCTCCAGGGCATTGAAGTCGGCACCGTCAGGCTTCTGTGGACACTCGTCCCCCAGCAGGGAATCTTACTGACCTGCGGATTCAGGGGGCGGGCACACTGAGGCTGCAGAAGGGGACCCCGGGGAGCCCCACGCAGCTGCAAGGCCACACAAGGATGTGCTCCCCGCCAGGACACTGGGCTCCGCCAAGGGCTGGGCTCCAGGAAGGAGGCAGCACCACTGCCCACACCCCAGAAGACCAGAGCCCCATGGGCTCCACCCCCAGTCCTACAATGACCCCCAGATCCCAGTGGGGACCCCACCCCATGGACACTGTCTGCCCCTGCCCGGCCATGCTCAAGCCCCGCAGCCCCAGGGTCACACACACAAGCACCCAGTGCTCTCCGTGTCTCTTCCCAGCCAGCCCTCTTGGGAAGGGTTCTGTCTCCCCTACTGGGTACCCCACATGGGCCCCAGGATCCTCCACCCAGCTCCTGGGGCAGCACCCAGGACCCCTCACCCACACCCCTCCCCAGAACCCAGCATGTTCACTCTGACTCTCCAGAAGAGACCTGGGACTCCCTAGCACATGTGCTGCAGCAGGCTGTGGGCTGAGCAGCTTCACTCCCACAGGCCATCAGCACTGTGTGGGGCAGCCGTCCGCAGGCCCAGCCAACCTCCGTGTCCCCCTCCCCTTCCAGCACAGCCCAGACCCCTCTGCGTGGGGTGGCCACTGGACCCATCTCTCACCAGGGGGATATACTTGGGAGCACGGGGCTGCCAGAGTGTGGTTAGCTGTTTGCTGTCTGCCTCTCCTGGGATGTAAATGCACTGCCTGGAGAGGAGCAGCCCCTTGGCCCACCCGCAAAGTCCAGCAGCCAGAACTCCAGTTGGAACGTGGATCAGAAGTGGTGTTTAGAGGTTCCTCCATTCTCCCATGAGAGGAACAAAGTCCCTGTGGTTATACTGGGGGAGGGGTCTCTATGAGGCTGTCCCGATGCATCACCTGGGATGAGCTGCCTTGCCACCTCCAGCACCTGGGAGGTGCTCAAAGAGTGTGTGGAGGCTCCTCAAAGAGTTAAAAATAGACCTGCCCTACGACCCAGCAATTGCACTGTTAGGGATTTACTCCAAAGATACAGATGCAGTGAAATGCTGGGACACCTGCACCCCGATGTTTCCAGCAGCAATGTCCACAGTAGCCAAACTGTGGAAGGAGCCTTGGTGCCATTGACAGATGATGGATAAAGAAGATGTGGTCTATGTATCCAATGGAATATTCCTCAGCCATTAGAAACGACAAATACCCACCATTTGCTTCAACGTGGATGGAACTGGAGGGTATTATGCTGAGTGAAGTAAGTCGATCGGAGAAGGACAAACAGTGTATGTTCTCATTCATTTGGGGACTATGAATAATAGTGAAAGGGAATATAAGGGAAGGGAGAAGAAATGTGTGGGAAATATCAGAAAGGGAGACAGAACATGAAGACTCCTAACTCTGGGAAATGAACTAGGGGTGGTGGAAGGGGAGGAGGGCGGGGGGTGGGGGTGAATGGGTGACGGGCACGGAGGGGGACACTTGACGGGATGAGCACTGGGTATTATTCTGTATGTTGGTAAATCGAACACCAATAAAAATTAATTTATTAAAAAAATTAAAATTAAATTAAATTTAAAAAAATGAGAAAAAAAGGAATTCCTTTGCTGTATCCCAATGGTTTTGAACAATAGTGTTTTTGTTTTCACTCATTTCCATGATTTTTTAAATTCTTTAATTTCCAGGATGACCAATTTATTTTTTAGTACGATGCTCTTTATCCTCCATGTATTTATGCACTTCCAAATTTCCTCTTGCAATTGAGTTTAAGTTTCAAAGCACTGCAGTCTGAAAATATACAGGGGATAATCCCAATCTTTTGGTATCAGTTGAGACATGATTTGTGACCCAGTATGTGATCTGTTCTGGAGAATGTTCCACGTGCCCTCAAGAATAATGTATATTCTGTTACTTTAGGATAAAATGCTCTGTGTATATCTATGAGGTCCATCTGGCCCAGTGTGTCATTCAAAGCTCTTGTTTCTTTGTTGTTCTTTTGTTTAGATTATGTGTCTACAGCTGAGAGTGAGGTGTTAAAGTTTCCTACTATTATTGTATTATTATCCATGTGTTTCTTGACTTCAGTATTATTAATTGGTTATTAATTGGTTGGTATAATTGCTCCCAAATCAGGAGCATAAATATTTATAATGGTTAGATATTCTTGTTGGATAAATCTTTTTATTACGATATAGTGTTCCTTTTCATCTCTTATTATAATTAGTCTTTGGTTGAAAGTCGAATTTGTTTGATATAAGGATGGCTACTCCAGCTTTCCTTTGAGGTCCATTGGCTTGATAAATGGTTTTTCACTCCCTCACTTTCAGTCTGGATAGATCTTTGAGTCTAAAATGAGTTTCCTGTAGACACTATGTAGGTGGGTCTCTCTCTCTCTCTCTCTCTCTCTCTCTCTCTCTCTATCCGATTTGATACCCTAAGACTTTCAATTGGAGCATTTAGTCCATTTACATTCAAAGTAACTATGGAAAAAAAAGTAACTATGGAAAGGGACACCTGGGTGGCTCAGTGGTTGGATGTCTGCCTTTGGCTTAGTGCATGGCCCCAGGGTCCTGGGATCAAGTCCCACACTGGGCTCCTCATAGGAAGCCTGCTTCTCCCACTGCCTGTGTCTCTGCCTCTCTCTCTGTCTCTCTCTGTGTGTCTGTCTCTCTCTCAAATAAATAAAGTCTTTTTTAAAAAGTAACTATGAGAAAATATGAATGTAGTGCCATAGTAGGACCTCTACAGTCCCTGTTTCTGAAGAATGTCTCTGTTTCTTTCTGGTCTATATTACTATTGGCCTCTCTCTTCACTTGCAGAGTCCCCTTAATATTTCGTGCGGAGCTGGTTTGGTGGTCACGTCCTCTCTCAGATTCTGTCTGTCCTGGAAGCTTTCTCTCCTTCTATTCTGAATGAGAACCTTGCTGGATAACATATTCTTGATTGTGTGGTTTTCTCATTTAGCACCCTGAATATGTCATGCCAGCCTGTCTGACCTGCCAGGTCTCTGTGGAGAGGGCTAATGCCATGTGTACATCCCTACCCCTGTAGGTTAAGAACTTCTTGTCTCAAGCCACCCTCTGGATTTTCTCTTTATCTCTGAAATTTGCAAGATTCACTATTACATGTCAAGATGTTGACCTATTTTTATTAAATTTGAGGGGATTCTCTGTGCCTCCTGCACTTGAATGCCTATTTCCTTCCCCAGATTCGGGAAATTCTCAGCTATAATTTGTTCAAATAAACCTTCCCCCCCCCTTTTCTCTCCTGGAACCGTATTATTGAGATATTATTTTGCTGTATGGTATCGCTGACTTCTCAAAGTCTCCTCTCATGATGCAGTAGTTTTTTTTCTCTTTTTTTCTCAGCTCCCTTATTCTCCATTATTGTCTCTTTTTAAGATTTTATTTATTTATTCATGAGAGACACAGAGAGAGAGGCAGAGACACAGGCAGAGACCTAAGCAGACTCCATTCAGGGAGCTGATGTGGGACTTCATTCCAGGACCCTGGTGGGACCATGCCTTAAGCCAAAGGCAGACACTCAATGACTGAGCCATCCAGACGTCCCTTATTTTGTCTTTTATATCACTGACTCTTCTGCCTTATTCATCCTAGCAGTTAGAGCCTCCCTTTTTAAAAAATATTTATTTATTTATTTATTCATGAGAGAGAGAGAGGGAGGGAGAAGCAGACTCCCTGCAGGGAGCCCAATGTGGGACTCAGTCCCAGGACCCTGGGATCACTCCCTGAGCTGAAGGCAGACGCCCAACCTCTGAGCCACCCAGGTGTCCCTAGAGCCTCCATTTTTCACTGAAGCTCAGTAACAGCATTTTCAATTTTGGCCTGATTAGATTTTATTTCTACAATAAAGGATTCTCTAGTATTTTGTATGTTTTTTTTTCAAACCCAGCTAGTATCTTGATAATCATTGTTTTGAGTTCCAGTTGTGACTTCTTTTTTATATCCATATTGATTAAATCCCTGGCTATGGGTACTAATTCCTGTTCTTTCTTTTAGGGTGAGTTTCCCTATTTCATCCTTATGTCCAGAAAAGAATAAATGAAAGACTGAGAAAAGACAAAAAATAATAACAACAGCACCAGAAAAATAGAAAGAAAGCAAACCAGAAGAAAATGGAAACAGAACAAAGTAAGAAAAAAAATCAAACAAGAAGTAAAGTGGAATACAGCAATACCCTAGTCCTTGGTGTATTTTCGTCTGCTTCTTAAAAGTAACTAGACCCCAAAATAAGAAGGAAAGGAAAAGTTATACATGTACAAAAATAAAATAAAATACGATGAAAGAAAACCATAATTGAGAGGCAAAATGGTGGAAAGGAGGAGTTCTCATTTCATATGGTCCCCTGAATTTAGCTAGGTACTATCAAATAACACCTATGGATTCAAACAAAAATGTAAGAAAAGAATGGCTGGAATTCTACAAATAGAAAATCAACCACTTTTTATAAGGTAGGAATGCAGAGAAGAGAAATGGAAGGGATACAACAGAAGATAAATGGTGGGGGGAGACAGTCTACCTAAGCTGGTTACCAGAAAGTGATATAGCCCTGGAGCTCAAAATCATAACCTTTAGAAATCTGCTCCATGAGAGATATCCCTGCTGAAAGGTGCTCAGTGGTGAAGTGGTACAGAATCCCAGATAGAACAGTGGGGTTGCAAGATCCCTGGAGTCACAGAAAGAACAGGGATACCTGAACTGGCCGATTTCCCAAGCTTTGGAGTGGGGAAACTGGTTTAGGTCAGCCCCGCCATCCGGGGAATAGGCTTTCAGATCAATTGGCCATAAACCCACAAATGGTGCCCCGACAGGGTGAGTACTCTCTGTGTTGTGTCCCTGAAAAGGACTGGAACACAGCAACCCCATGCCTGCCTCTGGGAGAGGGAGAGCAGGTGAGTGCTCTCCCTGCCAGAGCCCTGAAAAGTGCACAAATCAGGATCCCCCACAACCTCACCCAGAAGGATCTGAGTGGGCGGGGCCCATAGGAGTCTGCAGAGTTTGGCACACACCATGATCTTTCAGCTCTGGGGATAGAGTTTGGGGTAAAGTCTTTTTCATTTTCACCCTCTAAAGATGTGCAGAGAGCCTTCAGGGAACAAAAGCCACACAGCAAACAGCTCACACTTCGCCCAGCCCCTGGGAAGCTGTGGTGCCCCTCCCCCCAGGCACAGATACCCAAGAATCAGCAAAGCAGACACCTTGCCCAGAAGACCAGCTGGAAGAACAGGTGAATAGCAAGTCTACGACCAAACAGAATCGCAACCCTCCAGCCTCCAGTTTTTTTCTTGTTTCTTTTTCAGCTTAAAAATTTCCAATTTTTTTCCTTTTTCTAGTTTCATCTAGTTTCTTATTTTATCAACTCTTTGCTTTTAAGTCTCTTTTAAACTTTGATTTTTTCCATTTACATTTTATAAATATATTCTCTTCATTTTTGACTTCCTTTCGCTCTATTCAATTTTATTTTTTGTATATACATTCTTTGATTTCTTTATAATTTGGGGATTTAGCGTCTTCTAACAAACCAGACCAAATTACAACCCAGGACAAGGTGTATCACCCTGTTTTGTTCACGCTGTGAGATTATATTCTTTCTCCCCCCCACCTTTTTTTCTTTTGTTTTGCTTAGTTTTTCAGTTTCCTTGTCTTTTTTGTTTTTTGTTTTTTTCTGATTTCTGACATCTTTGCATTTGCATAATGTGTATTTCACTTGGGTCGTGGTTGATATTTTTGATAGTGCTCACTTGTCCATCCATCCTTCTCAGGGAAAAATGACTAGAAGGAGAAATTCAAAACAAAAGAAAGAACCAGAGGTAATACTCTCTGCCACAGAACAAATCAATATGGCTTTAAGTAAATGTCAAAGATGTAATTCAGAATAACAGTTATAAAGTTACTAGCTGGGCTTGAAAAAAAGCATAAAAGATACTAGAGAATCTCTTAGTGCAGAAATGATGAGAACTGAGTGTATTATGAAACTGACAAACCACTGAAAACTACAATGGAAAATAATGATACACTATTTGTTGGCAAACTGAATTTAAATTAAAAAAGAAATGAGGGGATCCTTGAGTGGCTCAGTAGTTTGACGCCTGCCTTCAGCTCAGGGTGTGATCCCAGAGTCCCAGGATCGAGTCCCACATCAGGCTTCCTGGATGGAGCCTGCTTCTCCCTCTGCCTGTGTCTCTGCATCTCTCTCTCTCTCTCTCTCTCTCTCTCTCTCTCGTATAATAAATAAATAAATAAACTCTTTAAAAATAATAATAATAAAATCATATAAAAAAGAACGAGATCGAATCAGGTTAAAAAGAAAAAAATTCTCTAACTGCAATGCAGTCTAAATTGGATGCTCTAACAGCTAGGGTAAGTGAGGCAAAAGAGACAGTAAGTGACTTAGAAGACAAATTGATAGGAAGGAAGCTGAGAAAAAGAGAGAAACACAACTAAGAACCAAAAGGAAAGCTTTGAGAAATCACTGATGCCATAAAATGAAGCAAATCAGAATTATTGGAGTGCCTGAGGGCAAGAAAGAGAGCAAGAAAGAGTATTTGAGCAAATCATGGTGGAGAACTTCCTTCATCTGGGGAAGGAAACAAAGAAAGAAACATTCACAACTAAGAGGTAGAGAGGACCCCTCCCAATATCAATAAAATAGCCCATTACCCCAACATATATTAGTGAAATATATATAATTTCAACCAGGAAATTAGAGAAGAATTTTATTAGTTTTTAAAATATTATTTTTATTGGAGTTGTTTGCCAACATATAGCATATGACCCAGTGCTCATCCCATCAAGTGCCCCCCTCAGTGCCCATCACCCAATCATCAGAAACCACCGCCCACTTCCCCTTACACCACCCCTTGTTCCGTTCCCAGAGTTAGAAGTCTCTCACAATCTGTCACCTTCAGTGATATTTCCCACATATTTTCTCTCCTTTCTCCTTTCACTATTTTTTATATTCCCCAAATGAAAGAGACCATACACTGTTTGTCTTTCTCTGATTGACTTACTTCACTCAGCATAATACCCTCCAGGTCCATCCACGTCAAAGCAAGTGGTGGGTATTTGTCGTTTCTAATGGCTGAGGAATATTCCATTGTATACATAGACCACATCTCTTCTTTATCCATCATCTTTCGATGGACACCGAGGCTCCTTCCACAGTTTGGCTATTGTGGACATGGCTGCTAGAAACTTCGGGGTGCAGGTGTCCCGGCATTTCACTGCATCTGTATCTTTGGGGTAAATCCCCAGCAGTGCAATTGCTGGGTCATAGGGCAGGTCTATTTTTAACTCATTGAGGAACCTCCACACAGTTTTCCAGAGTGGCTGCACCAGTTCACATTCCCACCAACAGTGCAAGAGGGTTCCCCTTTCTCCGCATCCTCTCCAACATTTGTGGTTTCCTGCCTTGTTAATTTCCCCCATTCTCACTGGTGTGAGGTGGGATCTCATTGTGGTTTTGATTTGTATTTCCCTGATGGCAAGTGATGCAGAGCATTTTCTCATGTGCGTGTTGGCCATGTCTATGTCTTCCTCTGTGAGATTTCTCTTCATGTCTTTTGCCCATTTCATGATTGGATTGTTTGTTTCTTTGCTGTTGAGTTTAATAAGTTCTTTATAGATCTTGGAAACTAGCCCTTTATCTGATACGTCATTTGCAAATATCTTCTCCCATTCTGTAGGTTGTCTTTGAGTTTTGTTGACTGTATCCTTTGCTGTGCAAAAGCTTCTTATCTTGATGAAGTCCCAATAGTTCATTTTCGCTTTTGTTTCTTTTGCCTTCATGGATGTATCTTGCAAGAAGTTGCTGTGGCCAAGTTCAAAAAGGGTGTTGCCTGTGTTCTTCTCTAGGATTTTGATGGAATCTTGTCTCACATTTAGATCTTTCATCCATTTTGAGTTTATCTTTGTGTATGGTGCAAGAGAGTGGTCTAGTTTCATTCTTCTGCATGTGGATGTCCAATTTTCCCAGCACCATTTATTGAAGAGACTGTCTTTCTTCCAGTGGATCGTCTTTCCTCCTTTATCGTATATTAGTTGACCATAAAGTTCAGGGTCCAGTTCTGGGTTCTCTATTCTGTTCCATTGATCTATGTGTCTGTTTTTGTGCCAGTACCACACTGTCTTGATGACCACAGCTTTGTAGTACAACCTGAAATCTGGCATCGTGATGCCCCCAGATATGGTTTTCTTTTTTCAAATTCCCCTGGCTATTCAGGGTCTTTTCTGATTCCACACAAATCTTAAAATAATTTGTTCTAACTCTCTGAAGAAAGTCCATGGTATTTTGATAGGGATTGCATTAAACGTGTAAATTGCCCTGGGTAATACTGACATTTTCACAACATTAATTCTGCCAATCCAAGTGTATGGAATATTTTTCCATCTCTTTGTGTCTTCCTCAATTTCTTTCAGAAGTGTTCTATAGTTTTTAGGGTATAGATCCTTTACCTCTTTGGTTAGGTGTATTCCTAGGTATCTTATACTTTTGGGTGCAATTGTAAATGGGACTGACTCCTTAATTTCTCTTTCTTCAGTCTCATTGTTAGTGTATAGGAATGCCATTGATTTCTGGGCATTGATTTTGTATCCTGCCACGCTACCAAATTGCTGTATGAGTTCTAGCAATCTTGGGGTGGAGGCTTTTGGGTTTTCTAGGTAGAGTATCATGTCATCGGCGAAGAGGGAGAGTTTGACTTCTTCTTTGCCAATTTGAATGCCTTTAATGTCTTTTTGTTGTCTGATTGCTGAGGCTAGGACTTCCAGTACTATGTTGAATAGCAGTGGTGAGAGTGGACATCCCTGTCTTGTTCCTGATCTTAGGGGAAAGACTCCCAGTGCTTCCCCTTTGAGAATGATATTTGCTGTGGGCTTTTTGTAGATGGTTTTTAAGATGCTGAGGAATATTCCCTCTATCCCTACACTCTGAAGAGTTTTGATCAGGAATGGATGCCGTATTTTGTCAAATGCTTTCTCTGGATCTATGGAGAGGATCATATGGTTCTTGTTTTTTCTCTTGATATGATCAATCACATTGATTGCTTTACAAGAGTTGAACCAGCCTTGCATCTTGGGGATAAATCCCATTTGGTCATAGTGAATAATCCTCTTAATGTATTGTTGGATCCTACTGGCTAGTATCTTTTTGAGAATTTTTGCATCTGTGTTCATCAGGGATGTTGGTCTATGATTCTCCTTTTTGGTGGCATCTTTGTCTGGTTTTGGAATTAAGGTGATGCCAGCCTCATAGAACGAGTTTGGAAGTACTCCATCCCTTTCTAACTTTCAGAACAGCTTTTGTAGAATACCTATGGGTCTTCTTTAAACAATTGATAGAATTCCCCTGGGAAGAAATGAACAAGGGGTGGTAGAAAGGGAGGTGGGCGGGGAGTGGGGATGACTGGGTGGCAGGCACTGAGGGGGGAACTTGATGGGATGAGCACTGGGTATTATTCTGTATGTTGGCAAATTGAACGCCAATAAAAAATAAATTTTAAAAAAGAATTCCCCTTGGAGAACTTTCCTCGATATCTTAAAAGCCATCTACGAAAAGCCCACAGCAAATATCATTTTCAATGGGGAAGCACTGGGAGCCTTTCCCCTAAGATCAGGAACCAGACAGGGATGTCCACTCTCACCACTGCTATTCAACATAGTATTGGAAGTCCTAGCCTCAGCAATCAGACAACAAAAAGACATTAAAGGCATTCAAATTGGCAAAGAAGAAGTCAAACTCTCCCTCTTCGCCGATGACATGATACTCTACATAGAAAACCCAAAAGCCTCCACCCCAAGATTGCTAGAACTCATACAGCAATTTGGTAGCGTGGCAGGATACAAAATCAATGCCCAGAAATCAATGGCATTCCTATACACTAACAATGAGACTGAAGAAAGAGAAATTAAGGAGTCAATCCCATTTACAATTGCACCCAAAAGCATAAGATACCTAGGAATAAACCTAACCAAAGAGGTAAAGGATCTATACCCTAAAAACTATAGAACACTTCTGAAAGAAATTGAGGAAGACACAAAGAGATGGAAAAATATTCCATGCTCTTGGATTGGCAGAATTAATATTGTGAAAATGTCAATGCTACCCAGGGCAATTTACACGTTCAATGCAATCCCTATCAAAATACCATGGACTTTTTTCAGAGACTTAGAACAAATTATTTTAAGATTTGTGTGGAATCAGAAAAGACCCCGAATAGCCAGGGGAATTTTAAAAAAGAAAACCATAGCTGGGGGCATCACAATGCCAGATTTCAGGTTGTACTACAAAGCTGTGGTCATCAAGACAGTGTGGTACTGGCACAAAAACAGACACATAGACCAATGGAACAGAATAGAGAATCCAGAAATGGACCCTGAACTTTATGGTCAACTAATATTCGACAAAGGAGGAAAGACGATCCACTGGAAGAAAGACAGTCTCTTCAATAAATGGTGCTGGGAAAATTGGTCATCCACATGCAGAAGAATGAAACTAGACCACTCTCTTGCACCATACACAAAGATAAACTCAAAATGGATGAAAGATTTAAATGTGAGACAAGACTCCATCAAAATCCTAGAGGAGAACACAGGCAACACCCTTTTTGAACTTGGCCACAGTAACTTCTTGCAAGATACATCCACGAAAACAAAAGAAACAAAAGCAAAATGAACTATTGGGACTTCATCAAGATAAGAAGCTTTTGCACAGCAAAGGATACAGTCAACAAAACTCAAAGACAACCTACAGAATGGGAGAAGATATTTGCAAATAACATATCAGATAAAGGGCTAGTTTCCAAAATCTATAAAGAACTTATTAAACTCAACACCAAAGAAACAAACAATCCAATCATGAAATGGGCAAAAGACATGAAGAGAAATCTCACAGAGGAAGACATAGACATGGCCAACATGCACATGAGAAAATGCTCTGCATCACTTGCCATCAGGGAAATACAAATCAAAACCACAATGAGATACCACCTCACACCAGTGAGAATGGGGAAAATTAATAAGGCAGGAAACAACAAATGTTGGAGAGGATGCGGAGAAAAGGGAACCCTCTTACACTGTTGGTGGGAATGTGAACTGGTGCAGCCACTCTGGAAAACTGTGTGGAGGTTCCTCAAAGAATTAAAAATAGACCTGCCCTACGACCCAGCAATTGCACTGTTAGGGATTTACCCCGAAGATTCAGATGCAATGAAACGCCGGGGCACCTGCACCCCGATGTTTCTAGCAGCCATGTCCACAATAGCCAAACTGTGGAAGGAGCCTCGGTGCCCATCGAAAGATGAATGGATAAAGAAGATGTGGTTTATGTATACAATGGAATATTACTCAGCCATTAGAAACAACAAATACCCACCATTTGCTTCAACGTGGATGGAACTGGAGGGTATTATGCTGAGTGAAGTAAGTCAATCGGAGAAGGACAAACAGTGTATGTTCTCACTCATTTGGGGAATATGAATAATAGTGAAGGGGAATATAAGGGAAGGGAGAAGAAATGTGTGGGAGATATCAGAAAGGGACACAGAACATAAAGACTTCTAACTCTGGGAAATGAACTAGGGGTGGTGGAAGGGGAGGAGGGCGGGGGGTGGGGGTGAATGGGTGACGGGCACGGAGGGGGACACTTGACGGGATGAGCACTGGGTGTTATTCTGTATGTTGATAAATTGAACACCAATAAAAATTAATTTATAAAAAAAAAAAGAAAAGAAATTAACCACTCCTATAATCAGAGAAGAAAAAAAAAAAGGGACAAAAAGAAGTCTTACAATGACTAGAAGAGAAATGTTAAATTGTTGAAATAGTAATAACTCCAGCTATTCAGCAGTAGAATTATCTCCCTAGTACATATTTAAGGGAGAGGTTGTAATGATGTGTGCATTTTATTTCACAAAAAGGTTCACAGTTTGCTAAAATAACAGAAAAAATAATGGCCCATCCTTACTTCTAGAGAATGTGGAAGTTGTGCTGTTTGGCCTGCATTCTGATTCCAAGCAGTATATCTAAAAAAAGTAAAGGTCCAAAATTAGCTAGGAGAATTGAAAACAGTCTAAATTTAACTAGCTTTTGTGCCAGGGTGATACTGGCTAAGGATATTTTAAATAGCGAGAGAGGTAAACATTTTTTGTACTGCAATCTCTAGGGAAATCTGAAAAAGAAAGTGCAGCTCTTATTGTAATAAATAAAATGAAAGCAAGTTCTATGCTTCCAGAATACAATATACACAGAGCAAATGAAATAAATAGAAACTAGGACTTTAACTCAAAGTACAAAATTTATGTGAGTAGATATAGCAAATTATTTATACTTTTACTTCATATACATCAACAAGTAATCCATTCTTTTCTCATATCTTCATGACCTTCACTTATTTTGGAAAAAAAATGTGTCTTTCTAGTGATTTTATTATTGAAACAATA
The DNA here is from genome assembly GCF_905146905.1 of Nyctereutes procyonoides. Taxonomy (NCBI): domain Eukaryota; kingdom Metazoa; phylum Chordata; class Mammalia; order Carnivora; family Canidae; genus Nyctereutes; species Nyctereutes procyonoides. Next base: position 228,996 of record NW_026575091.1, read on the forward strand.
AAGGAAAATATTACAGTGTCAAAAAAAAAAAAAAAAAAGAATTCCCCTTGGAAGCCATCTGGCCCTGGACTTTTGTGTCTTGGGAGGTTTTTGATGACTGCTTCAATTTCGTACCTGGTTATCAGCCTTTCAGGTTTTTATTTCTTCCTGTTCCAGTTTTGGTAGTTTGTGGTTTTCCTGAAAGCATCCATTTCTTCTAGATTGCCTAATTTATTGGCGTACAACTGCTCATAATATGTTTTTAAAATCGTTTGAATTTCCTTGGTATTGGTGGTGATCTCTCTTTTTGCTTTCATAATTTTATTAATTGGAGTCTTTACTCTTTTGTTTTTAATATGGCTGGCTAATGGTTTACCTATCTTACTAGTTCTTTAAAGGAACTAATTGCTGGGTTATTGATCTGTTCCACAGTTCTTCTGGTCTCTATTTCACTGGGTTCTGCTCTAATCATTATTAACTCTCTTCTTCTGATGGGTGTAGGATCTGTTTGCTCTTCCTTCCCCAGTTCCTTTAGATGCAAAGTTAACTTGTGTATTTGAGTTTTTTCCAGTTTTTTGAGGGGTGCTTGTATTGTGACGTATTTCCCTCTCAAGACTGCTTTTGCAGTATCCCAAAGATTTTGAATGGTTGTGTCTTCATTCTTATTAGTCTCCAGGAATCTTTTTAATTCTTCACTAATTCCTGGCTGACCCTATCATCTTTTAACAAGATGGTCTTTAACATCCACGTGTTTGAATTTCTTCCAAATTTCTTCTTCTAATGTGTGGGAAATATCAGAAAGGGAGACAGAACATGAAGACTCCTAACTCTGGGAAAGGAACTAGGGGTGGTGGAAGGGGAGGTGGGTGGGGGGTGGGGGTGAATGGGTGATGAGCACTGAGGGGGGCACTTGACAGGATGAGCACTGGGTGTTATTCTGTATGTTGGCAAATTGAACACCAATAAAAAATAAATTTATTATAAAAAAAAGCAAATTTCTTCTTCTGATTGAGTTCTAGTTTCAAA